>NW_026712171.1:266531-491772 GCF_030504385.1 Musca domestica | reverse complement strand
TTGGTATTCTATTGAATTTGTAACCCTCCAAGAGAATATTGGTTGGGAACGTAGATTTGGGATGTACGTCTATATGAAATAAACTCCGAAATGTCAATCTGGGACTCATTCAGTCGGAAATTGTGGCAGAAATATGAAAAAAATACGAAATTATAAAGTAACTTTATTGGACCTCCACCGCACAATTCTAATGACAAACAATTAATGCCCATCTTACGGTAATCGGAGCAAAAGAGTATTTTTTTTGGCTATTCTGACAACATTCTGCCTTCAAGTATGAGGTGGACAAAACTAAATACCACGCAGTACGGGATTTTAAACTTTGGAAATACAAAATTCAAATTATAGCTCATTTGAATGCTTTGTACAATACCAAAAATTGAGCTGAATTTTCACATGGGGCTATTATAGACGTTCTTTATCATATAGGTATTTAACACTCAAATTAAAGCCTATAGCTGAAAAATAAGATCGGTCTATTCAAAATATCTAAAACCGACGGTAATTATAATTTTTGCCATTAATATTAATTTATATTTAGTCATGGAGTCATTACTCATAATCAAGTCATTACATATAATCAAAATCGGAGTCATTATAATGGAGTCAAAATTGTACCGCCTACATAAGTCAGATCTGTGATTTAATATGCTTTAAAGACTAAAAGTACGGGCCGACACCGCGGACCGGGCCAGCTAGTCTTCTATATATATAAAAATCAATTGTTGTTTGTTGGTAATGGAATCAGTTGAAAACGGCTGGACCGATTTGATAATTTTTGCACATTTTGTGTACAAACGTTCATCATACCCCGAGTTAGGTTTTTAATGAACAAAATATTGACCGCGCCTACTTTTATGCCCACGATCTTGATTTATCTAAAATCTTTACATTTGCCAGATAATGAAGATATCGGTTTGAAAATTATTACACAATATACTGATGACTTTCCCTCCAACCCTAGGGATTTTTTTTTTTTTTTTTGGGCTGAGGAACTGACCACGCATACTTTTTAATCTATATATATAAAAATCTATTGTTGTCCGTTGGTAATCGAATAAGCTAAGAACGGCTGGACGGATTTGAATATTTTTTTAAAATGTTCGTCCTACCCCTAGTTTGGTTTTTATGCAAAGAAAAAGTCCTAATATTTTCCAAAATAATGAAGATATTTGTTCTATAGTTAGTATATGACGTACTCTTGACTCTCCCCTAACCCTAGGTATCTGCTTGGGGTCAGAGGAAATGGCCACACATACCTATTTAAATGTATATGTATAGAATTTAAAAAAAATATAGTAACACATCAGTTGAGAACTGCTTGGACGATTTGACTCAAATTTTCTTTTGGTTATTTGTAATTATAGTGGAAACGTTTTCATAAATGAAAATTTAGAGAAACGCCTCTAGAAAAATTGCAAAAGTGAAAAACTTGAATTTTGATAAGGAATTTTGTATAGAATTGTTTCAGAATGCCTTTTAAAATTGAAAATTCTTGAATTTTGTATAGAATTGTTTCAGAATGCCTTTTAAAATTGAAAATTCTTTTGGAAAAAAAAAACAAAATCGAGAAATTTTGCATATATTCATATAATTTTGATTAAAGAATACTTCTCAAAGCATCAAAAAAATTAAAATCTCAATGTACTTTAAAATTGGGGCTATGCATAATGGGGAACAATAGTAAATTAAATAGTAAACAGTTATTGCCGGTATGGACTTCACAATACTGAAAACTTTAAATGCCAAAATACAGTGAATTCGGTAGAAATTATAACAAAAACATACAAAAGGACGAATGTTTAGCGGTATTATTGTACCTAAACGAAACGTATATATTCTAACTTCCTAGGAATCAATATATATAAAAATCAATTGTTGTCCGTTGGTAATGGAATCAGTTGAGAACGGCTGAACCGATTTGCATAATTTTTTGTACAAACGTTCATCGTACCCCGAGTTAGGTTTTTGAAGAAAAATATATTGACCACGCCTACTTTTACGCCCACAATTTCGATTTATCTAAAATCCTTATAATGAAGATATCGTTTTGAAAATTATGACACGAGATACTGTTGATTTCCATTCAATCCTAAGTATTTTTTTGGGGGCTGAGGAACTGACCACGCCTACTTTTTAAACTATATATAAACCAATTGTTGTTGGTTGGTAACTGGTGATCAGTTGAGACCGGCTGGAATCATTTGGATATGTTTCTTTAAATGTTAGGACGAACATTTAGGTTAGGTTTTTATGCAAAGAAAAAGTGACGACGCCCGATTTTGCGCCCATTTTTCGATTTATCTAAAATCCTTATATTTGCCAAAATCATGCAGATATCTGTTACGCAGTTAGAATACGACGTAATCTTGATTCTCCTTCCAACCCTAGGTATCTGTTTGGGGTCAGAGGAACTGGCTACACCTACTTCTTTAAATTTATATGTAACAAATTTGAAAAAGTGTAGTAACACATCAGTTGAGAACGGCTGGGCCGATTTGACTCAAATTTTCTTTTGGTTATTTGGGAACGTTGTCATGAAAGAAAATTTTGAGAAAAATCGCGGGACTAAACAAAATAGTGGAGTGAATTGAAAATATAGTATGAAAAGGATTCATAAGCTCGGAAAATTCTTCCGAACCCTTAATTACACTGCGCCGCAGACAATCTTGGGGTTAGGAAAGTTTTTGGTTGGTAAACTCCCAAATGAGGGGTTCCCGGACATAACATTTTAGAGTCCATTTTATATAGATTAATCATGCACAAAGGGCCGAAAATATTTTGTCCTATATTCCGCAGAAGTTACGATAAAGTTTTTAATTTGATACAGTCCTAGAGGTTACATGAGGAATCATTTGTACAAAATATGTATCATGTTCGTGTACATTGTATAATAGCCCCCCTCAAATGATATAGCCCCTTTCAAATTCCCCAAATGTTGGTAATTTGAGATTTCATAAAAAAATGAATTCTTTCAAATAATTATAAATATAGGACCATGCTTCATTATTACTCTTATATGAAGGTATTCGGCGATTTTAGGTATAACCAGGGTTTTGGTCAATTTTTCAATTGATTTTGCCCTTATTATTACGGGTCGGCAACGCGGACTGGGCTATATATATATATATATATATATATATATATATATATATATATATATATATAAATTATATATATATATATATATATATATATATATATATATATATATATATATATATATATATATATATATATATATATACATATATAAATTCCAAATTATATATAAATATATATATATATATATATATATATATATATATATATATATATATATATATATATATATATATATATAGATATATATATAATATATAATATATAATATATTATATATATATATATATATTATATATATATACATATATAAATTCCAAATTTCTTTGGAATCGAACATACATATCGTGTATCTATATCTATAAAAGAGGAAAATGTTTGTATGTTTGTTTGTTTGTAATTTATGGACTTGAAAACCGCTGAATAGATTTCCCTGAAAATTTCCATATATATTGCAACATCGCCTGAAAGTAACAAAGGCTATATACATTTTTGACTTTCCACTTGGAACTGGAGATATAGCATCAGAATCGGAGGTACCTCCCAAAAATTCAGATTTTTTATGCACATATCTAATACGTAACGGAATTTGGAACAAAAATAAGTTTGCCAAATTATATTGTAATCGGTTCAGATTTGGATATAGCTCCCATATATATTTTCGACCGATTTCGTTCATTTGATGCCTCAAACACAATATGAATGTTCGATTCCTATGAGATTTGGAATGTGTGACGGGATTTAATCCGAAAATAAATTTGTCAAATTATATTGAAATCGGTTCAGATTTGAATATAGCTCCCATATACATTTTCGGCCGATTTCATGTATTTGGTGGACCAAACTCGCTATGTATCTCTTATTTCAATGAAATTTGAAATAAGTAACGGAATTGGGAGCCAAAATGAATTTGTCAAATTATATTGAAATCGGTTCAGATTTGGATATAGCTCCTATATATATTTTCGGTCGATTTCAAGAATTTGATGCATCAAACACGCTGTGTATATCAACTATCAACTATGAAATTCAGAATGTGTGATTTAATTTGGTCTAACGATTTATTTATCAAATTATATTTAAATCGGTTCAGATTTGGATATAGCTCTCATATATATTTTCGGCCGATTTCATATATTTGATGCACCAAACGGGATACATATGCCCGATTCAAATTAAATTCGGCCTGATTGATTAAATTTGGTACAAGAATAAATTTGCAAGATTATATTGAAAATGTATGTGGGAGCTATATCCAAATCTGAACCGATTTTAATATAATTTGGAGAATATATCTGTAATCGATTAATAGATATGTGCATATCAAATCTAAATTTTTGGGAGGTACCCCCCTATTCTCATGCTGTATCTCCAGTTGCTATATCTCCAAGTGGAATTTCGAAAATGTATATACCCTATGTTACTTTCAGGCGAAGTTGTAGTATACATTGAAATTTGCAGAAAAATCTGTGCAGTGGTTTACGAGTCCAATAATTACAAACAAACATACAAACATTTTCCTCTTTATACCCTACAACACTATGTGTTGGGGGTATTATAAGTTTGATTGGGCCAAAAATTATGTAATACCACGAAATATTCGTTTCCCACATAGGAAAGTATATATGGATCTTCCTATCTCGCCGAGCTGAGTCGATCTAGCTATGTATGTCCGTCCGTCCGTCTGTCCATGTTAATTTGTAATCACACTACAGGTCGCAATTATGGCCCGATCTTCACGAAATTTAAAATGGAGGTGGGGCTAGGGTCAGAATAGAACCCTATTTCTTTTGGAGATGATCGCATATTATTAAGGGTTGGAAATGGACCAAAAATCGCAATTATAGACCAATCAAAGCGGAAGTTAGCACGCGGCTAGTGCTTAGGGCTGGGAAGCCTTCCATTTTTGATGGTCATCGGGTAATATTTAGTGGGTGAAATAGGCCACAACATTTGTGTTAAATTAAAGTCAAATTTTCCATTAAACCGCGAATATTTTTAATCCCTGCGAAATCATAAATAGACGAACAGGTCAATTCTGACCGTTACGTAGATGCCGATAACAAATACATTGGATGTATATAGCGAAATATATACAATATATATATACAAAGGAAGGGGATGTTAGCTAGAATGCTTATATCTCAAGAATGGCTGGACCGATTTTGACAAATTGCGTTAATTCGGAATGTCCTCTTGGCATAAAAGTATGAAATCTTAAAATATCGTATAAAAAGATGCCAATAATGATGTTAATATAGATTTTGTATTATTTTGTGACATTTTTTATTTTTTCATATATTTTATCGCATGCGATTTTTTCATTTTGACTTATAAAATTTTGTAATATTTTTTCACCTTACAACACATGTTGGGGATATTATATAAGTATTGCAAATATCGTCCGATCCTCACGAAAATTTTCAGAAGGGTAGGGTAGGGTTGGGCTCAGAAGGGCTAGGCCTATTGTTTTTAAAGATGTCCGTAGTATATTAGGGGTTGAAATGGACCAACAACTAAAAATGTTCCTAATTTTGCAGCCGTTATAAATAGAAAGCAAAGGACACGAAATCTTGCATCAAGTTATAGTTTAGAACAGCGGGTATAATAGACCACTAATTTTGTGTGAAAAATAATAATAATAATAAAAAATACCAGCATTACTTACAGGCAATATCCCAAAATACACAAAGGGCGAACTTCTGGCTTTTTTATGCTGATTTCGTTGACGAATATAGCCAAATATCGTAGACAAGCAAATCTTATAGATGAGTCTAAATTTGGAGGTACGGAGGGTCTTCTTGCTTGTGGAGATGATTGCAAAATATTTAGGTGTACATCACACAATTGAAGCCAATCGACACGTCTGTGAAGAGAGTTAAGTACAGGGAAGAATTCTAGGAATTTGGATGACCATTGGATTATATTCAGATGTAAAATGGACTAAAACAACTAACAGCCCGACGATGTGCGTAAATATTGGGCAAATATCCTTGGTCTAAATGCTAAGGGTAATATCTGTGCGAAATCTTCCTAAATTGTTTTGGACATAAGAGGGCTTCTTTCATATTGTAGTGTTGTAGGGTATCACATGGTCGGCCCCGCACGTCTATAACCTTTGCTTACTTGTTTATATATATTGAAGATGTTCTTTACATAATTGTGGGGGTTATTGATAATTTGGCCCAAATTAATAGTTAAATTGAGTGAGTATTATTTTAGACGTTAATGGGTGAAGTCCATTCATTCGGGATACAGGAAATCATTTTTGAAAAAAGTCATAACCACCCTAATGGTTATATATAATATATAATGTATTTAAAATTACATATAATAATATTTGGGCAATATATAGCAATATTTATGGTACAATTATTTCAATCAGCCTCATTTCATATAAGAACATTCAGTACTGCATTTTGTGCAATTATCCTGCAAGAAAAAAGGTTCACATCCCAGACTTGCGCATATACATACAAAAAATTGTAAACATATGATAGTAAAAGGTTATTTTGACAATGTTGCTTATTTAAGCATATTTAAAAACATACATTTAATATAAAAATACAAATTAATAGAAGGAGAAGCGGGCACAATTTATGTTTGACGTTTCCATTCCAATCATCAATTGCAATACTGCCATCCGGAACGGAGTTGCCTTCAACGACAAAATGGATTTTAGAGCTAAGTTGCTCATTAGCCGGCCTTTTATCGTTGGAGTAAGTCTGTGTTGTATAGAGCTCATTGAAAAGTATAGCCTGCGAAAGAAAAAAACACATATTAAAGAAATAATTAATTGTGTATGCACGCGTAAAAATGTTTGTGTGCATACATATACTTACAAAAGATAACGGAATATCGATTGGCGTAGGAAAATCCATCCATGTAATACTGCTCGAACAGGGTGGAGCCAATAAAGTGCCGGAATAGTGGTAGTAGGAAACGATGTTTTTTGGCATCAAGCGGATTAACGGCATAGGTGGTACTGCTGTCGTTGTATGTGCCTTATTAATTTCTTTCAAATATTTTGCCAATGTTTCGTATCCCGCATGGAAATCGTTTCCAACCTATTGATAAAAGAAAACTAGTAAGAAACAGGTAGAAAAAGCTGTAAGTTCGGCCGGGCCGAACTTTTAATACCCTCCACCATTTGGCACAAATTTGGCAATTTCCAAAAAAAAAAAGAAATAAAATCCGTTAAAACTTCTATTAAAATCTTAAAAATACCGAATGCCTACACGACGACGTGGACCTTCATAGGCAACTTTTGTCATAAGTTATTACAATATTTGAATGCGAAACTTGAAGAAAAATCTGTTCATAATGTAGCTAAAATCATCAAAATACCAAATATAGGGGGTACCGTTAAAAGGGGGTCTATACGAAGACGTGGACCTGCACAGACAATTTTCTGACATGGGCTGCAGTATCCATTACGAACTTCTTATGCGAAATTTGAAACAATCCCGGTAAATAATGTCGCTAAAATCAAAATACCGAATATCGGGGGGTACGGTATATGGGGGCTATACGAAGACGTGGACCTACATAGCCCATTTTCTGTTTTATGCTGCAGTATCTATTACGAACTTTAAATGCCAAATTTGAAACGATTCCGGTGAATAATGTCGCTAAAATCATCAAAATACCGAATATCGGGAGGTACCGTTATATGGGGGCTATATGATAACTTGGACCTACATGGCCCATTACGAACTTAACCTGCCTACTGGCAAAATATACATGTGTGCAAAATTTTAGCCTTCTATCTCAATTTGTTCGTGATTACAACAGACAGACAGACGGACATGGCTAATCGTCTTAGAATTTTACGCTGATCAAGAATATATATATATACTTTGTTGGGTCTGACATGAGTATTACGAGGAGTTACAAACGGAATGACAAAATTAATATACCCTCCATAGTATGGTGGAGGGTATAAAAGCCAACACCACTATTCATATTTAGTAGAGCTTCTGTAACAAAAGAATTTATTTGAAGTAGATCATACCACCTATCAATATTGGCTTTAGAGCAGTTATAGTTTAGTTTCAGAGGGAACTAATATATAGGAGGCATATCCATTTCTGAATAGACTTTCACGAAATTTGACTGAGACATTTTTATCTTTTATGCCAAATAACATTGCTATCGAGTGCATGATATCACTTGTGCCACGCCTTCGTATTTGGTATTTGGAGTTCGTGAAGAAAATTGCTTAAACAAGTCCACGTATTTTTCAATGGAATTATCACAAAATAAGTATCTATATATATAAAAGAGGAAAATGTTTGTAAGATTGTTTGTTTGTAATTTATGGACTCGAAAACCGCTGAACAGATTTTCCTGAAAATTTCTAAGTATACTACAACATTGCCTGGAAGTAACACAGGCTATATATTTTAGAAATTCCACTCGGAACTGGAGATATAGCATCAGAAACGGAGGTACCTCCCAAAAATTATGATTTTATATGCACATATCTTTGATCGATTACAGACACATTCTCCAAATTTGGAATAAATGACGGAATTTGATTAGAAAATATATTTGCCATTTTATAGGGAAATCGGCTCAGATTTGGATATAGCTCTCATATATATTTTCGCCCGATTTCATGTATTTGACGCATCAAACACGCTGTGTATGTTCGGCATGAGTGACTTAATTTGGTACAAAAATAAATTTGCCAAATTATATTTAAATTGGTTCAAATTTGGATATAGCTCCCATATATATTTTCGTCCGATTTCATGTATTTGATGCACCAAACACGATACGTATGTCCGATTCCAATGAAATTCGGCAAGAGTGAATAAATTTTGTACAAAAATAAATTTGCCAAATTATATTGAAATTGGTTGAGGTTGAGGTCTCCCATATATATTTTTCGGCCGATCTCATGAATGTTATGTACCAAACACCATATGTAAATCCTATTCCAATGAAATTCACAATGTGTGGCGGAATTTGGATACAATAATAAATATGACAAATTAATTAGAAATCGGTTAAAATGTGGATATAACTCCCATATATATTCTCGGCCGATTTCACATATATTATGCACCAAACACGGTATGTACCTGCAATTTCGATGAAATATAGATGGTGTGACGGAATTTGGTGTAAATGTAAATTTTGTCAAATTATATTGAAATTGTTTCAGATTGGAATATGATTTTATTAAGACGCATTGACCCACAACGCCTTTGCAATGGTATAAGGCTAACAGCAAACAAGTAAAAAAGCTGTAAGTTCGGCCGGGCTAAACTTTGAATGCCCTCTACCATTTGGAACGAATTTGGCATGTTTCAAAAAAAAAAAAAAAAAAAAAATAAATAAATAAATAAATGAAATACATTATAAATTGTGTTAAAATCTTAAAAATACCGATTTAATACAGAGACGTGGACCTGCACAGACAATTTTCTGTCATAGGTAGTAAGTAGTAAGCATTACGAACTTCAAATACCAAATATGAACCAATTCCGGCGAATAATGTCTCTAAAATCATCAAAGTACCGAATATCGGGAGGTACCGTTATATGGGCGCTGTACCAAAACGTGAACCTACATGTTCCATTTTCAATAGCAAAAGTCCTGCAGACATAATATACATTTGATTAAATTTCATCAACCTACTTTATTTCGTTCGGAAGTTAAAGTGATTTCCACAGACTAACAGATTGACGGACGGACACCGCTAAATCGACATAGAATTTTATACTGTTCAAGAATACATATACTTTGTGGGATCTAAAATGTATATGTAATGTATGTAATGAGTATAATTGAGGGTATGATTATTGCTGGAAAGTATGTTACTACCTCGAATTCTCTAATTGCAACAGAAATGTCTTTCAACTTCAAAAGATGGCACGCTTGGCATTTGCTATGAAATTTATAAATCCGAAGTACTATCCCTTTGTATATGCGGACTAAATTTAGCATGTTCCTGCTTTGGAAGCTCGGTCTTCCGTTTACGCTTTAGAGTATTACAATAATAAGGTTTTAAAATTTTTGAATTTGTTTTATTTATCTCTTTTAACCAACAAATATTCATATATAAAATTTTGAATGCATATAAAAGCGAAAGGAGTAGCGAAGCGCGCCGGGTTCAGCTAGTATATCTTCTTCTAAATTTATAAAAGAGGAAAATGCTTGTATGTTTGTTTGTTGGTTTCTAATTTATGGACTCGAAAACCGCTGAACAGATTTTCTTGAAAATTTCCATGTATACTACAACATCGCCTGGAAGTAACATAGGCTTTATAAATTAAATAATTAATTAAATTAATTTATAAAATAAATTAATAAATTTTTGAAATTCCGCTTGGAACTGGCGATATAGCATCACAATCGAAGGTATCTCCCAAAAAATCTGATTTTATGTGGATATATCTATGGACCGATTACAGATACAGTCTCCAAATATGGAATGACTGACGGGATTTGATCAGAAAACATATCTGCCAAATAATATTGAAATCGGTTCAGATTTGGATATAGCTCCTATATGTATTTTCGACCGATTTCGTTTATTTGATGTCTCAAACACGATATATGTGTTCGATTCCAATGAAATTTGGAATGTGTGACGGGATTTGATCCGAAAATGAATTTGTAAAATTATATTGAGATCGGTTCGGATTTGGATATAACTCCCATATATATTTTCGGTCGATTTCAAGAGTTTGATGCATCAAACACGCTGTGTATATCAACTATCAATGAAATTCAGAATGTGTGATTTAATTTGGTCTAACGATTTATTTATCAAATTATATTTAAATCGGTTCAGATTTGGATATAGCTCTCATATATATTTTCGGCCGATTTCATATATTTTATGCACCAATCGCGATACATATGCCCGATTCAAATGAAATTCGGCCTGACTGATTAAATTTGGTACAAGAATAAATTTGCAAAATTATATTGAAATCGGTAAAGATTTGGATGTAGCCCCTACATATATTTTCGACCGTTTTCGTTTATTTGATGCTTCAAACACGATGTTTATGTTCGATTCCAATGCAATTTGGAATTTCGGAATTTTCGGTGCATCTAACACGATATGTTTTCGGTGCACCAAACACTACCGGTTGAGGTTTGGGTGTAGCTCCCATACATATATTTCGGCCGATTTCATGTATGTTATGCACCAAACACGATATGTGTGTCCGATTCCAATGGAAATCAGTATGTGTGACGGAATTTGGTTACAATAATAAATTTGACAAATTAATTAGAAATCTGTTAACATTTGGATATAGCTCCCATATATACACTCTCGGCAGATTTCCCACATTTGCACCAAGCACGCTTGACATTTGCTATAAAATTAATCAATCCAAACAAACCTTTCGTGCATGCGGACTAAATTTGGCATGTTCCTTCTTTTTTTCATGGTCTGCTGTTCCTGGCATATTCACGCGTTGGTAGACCGAGCTATTTGTTTGTGTACGCATAAATGTATTACAATAATTACGTTATTTATAATTTTTAATTTGTCTTTTTTTAACCAACAAATATTCGTATATAAAATTTTCAATGCATAAAAAATCAAAAGCGGTAGCGAAGCGCACCGGGTTTAGCTAGTTATCTATATAGGTCCACGATATCGTATAGCCTCCATATAACGGTACCCCCCGATATTCGGTATTTTGATGATTTTAGCCACATTTTTGAACGGAATTGTCTGAAATTGTACACATGGCGTTCTTTGTGAGAACTTTACCCTTAGACAGAGCTTTGTCTATATAAGTCCACAATATCGTATATCCCCCATATATCGGCACCTTCCGATATTAATTATTTTAAAGATTTTAACAAAGTTTTTAATAGATTTTATTTTGTTGAAAAATGTCTAATTCGTTCCAAATGGTGGAGGGTATTCAAAGTTTGGCCCGGCCGAACTTACTGCTTTTTACCTGTTCAGACTAATTTCGGCAAATGTTGGTAATTTGAGAAGCAACCATCTTTGCAAAGAATGATCGCGTTTTGGTATAACCATCATATGGTTTTAGCTTTTCTCGGGGTCTTAGCCACATTTTTAATTTTTTGGCCGTTATTTGGCAGCTTTGTTTCTGAGGGGGTATAAAACCTATTTGCTGAAAACCTATTAATTTGGCTAAAAAATAGTATTTAAGCTATTCTGGGTAAAAATAATTGTCCATGTAGGCATTTATTTAAGTATAGTCCCCACATTATGTGTACCCAGAAGTCCACTTTCCTAACCAATATGTGGTCAGCAAAGAAAACTTTATATTTTATTAAATTTGTAAGCCCCAAGAGAATATTGGTTGGGAACGTGGATTTGGGATGAAATAAACTCCGAAATGTCAAACTGGGACTCATTAAGTCGGAAAGTGTGGCAGAATCATGAAAAAAAAAAATACGAATACTAGAAAGTAACACTGGACCGAATATTTGTTTAATCGTCATTGCATTGTACTATGATAAAAAACCAGTAAAGAAAGTCTTAAAGGCGGGCGGGCCGACTTTATGATACCCTACACCACGTTGTCAATTTAGTAGAACTCCACATAACAATTAAAATTTTTTATGGGCGAATTCAATCATATACGCTATGATTATAATTATAATTTAAAGTTCAAAGGACTAAATATGCCGAAGCATTTGTATCTTTTAAATTCGGAGTTGTATTGCCCATTTGGTGCACAATTAATTTGAAATCGGACAAGGATATATATGGGAGCTATATCCAAATCTGAACCGATCTCGATAAATTTTGGCAAAGATATTTCTGAGCGGTATTTGATATATTTCCCTGAATATCGTTGTTACGGAGTGCATATTACGGCTGTGGGTAACAAATACAACAAATCGGATGAATAATATATATGGAAGCTATAGCTATATCTGAACCGATATTCACTAAATTTTACATATTAGCTTCTAGACTCAATTCGGTCGTATGTGCCAAATTCCATCCCATTTGTGCAAATATTAGACGTTTGGTGCACAATAAAAGGTAAATCGGACGAAGTTATATATGGGAGCCATATCCAAATCTGAACCGATCTCGATAAAATTCAGCAAATGTATTTCTGAGCTGTATTTGATATATTTCCCCAACTATTTTTGTTTCAGAGCGCATATTACGGCTGCGGAGGACAAAAATAACAAATCGGATGAACGATATATATGGGAGCTATATCTAAATTTTTGTCCGATTATCTCCAATTTCAATAGGGTTCAAACAAATGATCTGTGCAAAATTTCATCTGGATCGGGCAATAATTGCGACCTGTACTTTGTTTACAAAAATATATGGACAGACGGACGGACGGACATGCATAAATCTACTCAGAATGTGATTCTTTGCAGATCATCAAAAGGAACTATGGGTCTATCTAGTTTCCTTTTGCCTGTTACAAACAAATGCACAAAGACATAATACCCTGACCACCTTGTGGTGTAATTTAATGACAAAAAAGGTATTATATTCTTACGGTAATGGGTATAAAAGGGTAATTATATTTGACTATTCTGAAATCATTCTGCCCTCAATTAAAAGGTGGACGAAACTAAATACCACGCAGCACATTTGAAACATCAATTCCAAATTACAATTCATTTAATTGGAAAATGTTGCTAAGCTCTTTACAATACCAAAAATTGAACTGAGTTTTCATATGGGTCTATTACAGATATTCTATATCATATAAGTTTTTAACACTCAAATTAAAGCGTATACCTGAAAAATAAGATCAGGCTATTCAAAATATCAAAAACCCACGGAAATTGAACATCTATTATAATTTTTGCCATGGATATTTATTTCTATTTAGAAATTACTATGGAGTCATTGCTTACAATAAAAATTGTGCTGCTTACATAATTTAGCTCTGTTATTTATTATGCATTAAAAAATATGCATTAAAGGCGAAAAGTAGCATCCGGCAACGCGGACCGGTCCAGGTAGTTCGAATGCAGTCGGTACCCTGACTGCAAACCGAGGAACACTGATGGGTACGGTTTACGTAACACCCCAGCGTTAGTGGGTCTTAATCTTCGGTAGACCATCAATGGCTAATTTGAGGCGCCAGTTGTTCGCCTCGTCGAACCAGGGATCATGGGCACACGGATATTTGTATCGAAACTCTCCCCCCGGTACCGCTGAGTTGTCCGCGACTGCTTATTTATTCGCAGCTGCCCAATATATCTATTGGGCTTTCCACTATCCGCAACCTGTGGACGCGTCCTGTAGCATCCAGCTATGCTTCCGATAACGGCCGGACTATGGAGTAATTACATATAATGAACATTTTGCTGCTTACATAAGTCAGATCAGCGATTTAGTACGCTTTAAAAAGAAATATATTAAAGATAAAAGGTACGGGCCGGCAACGCGGACCGGACCAGCTAGTATAAATATATATAATATATCATATATATTAAAGAGTATACATTAACGGTTTATAATATAATGTAAGTTGGTTCTCTACCCCCAAAGTAGCCTAAACACACATTTTTTGTCAAATCGATTCGAAAATATAATTATAACCCTCGAAATAGGTACTTTTATATGAGCGCTACTCCGAAACATTGACATTGAAAGATTTCCGCGGAGAGGTCTTCTACTAGAAGCTAGATGCCAAATAAGGGTAAAATCAATTGAAAAATGTGACCAAAACCCTGGTTGTAGCTAAAATCGCCGAATACCTTCATATAAGAGTTATAATGAAGCATGGTCCTATACTTACAATTATTTGAAAAAATTCATTTTTTTTTTATAAAATCTCAAATTACCAACATTTGGGGAATTTGAAAGGGGCTATATCATTTGAGGGGGGCTATTATACACTGTACACCAACATGATACATATTTTGTACAAATGATTCCTCATGTAACCCCTAGGACTGTATCAAATTTAAAACTTTATCGTAACTTCTGCGGAGTATGGGACAAAATATTTTCGGCCCTTTGTGTATGGTTAAGCTATATAAAATGGACTCTAAAAAAGTTAGATCCGGGAACCCCTCTTTTGGGATTTATATTTACCAACCGACAAATTTCCTAACCCCAAGATTGTCTTCGGCGCAGTGTAATTATTGACGATAGCGCATAGTGTCCGTATAACGTTACATATGACTTAAGGTTACTTTTAGGGTTCGGAAGAATTTTCCGAGTATATGAATCCTTTTTTTAATATGTTTTCAATTCACTGCACTATTTTGTATAGTCCACATATTACAGTGCCTCTTAACATTCGGTTTTTCACTCCTTGAAGTCCCAATCAATTTTGCATTTTGAGTTCTCATTGGATGGATTATTTCCATATCTAATCAAAATTGAAAATTTGGGTATGGCAACCATATAACAGCATGTATAGAAAATATGTAAACTGTCTCGATTTTTTCAATAAGAATTTTTAATTCCAAAAGGCATTCTGAAACAATTCTACACAAAATTCCATATCATAGTAGAACAGTCAATTTTTCAGTTCCGCGATTTTTCTCAAAATTTTCTTTCATGACAACATTTCTATTGTAATTACAATTAACCAAAAGAAAATTTTAATCAAATTCCTATCTCGCCGAGCTGAGTCGATCTAGCTATGTATGTCCGTCTGTCCATGTTAATTTGTAATCACTCTACAGGTCGCAATTATGGTCCGATCTTCACGAAATTTAGAATGGAGGTGGGGCTAGGGTCAGAATAGAACCCTATTTCTTTTGGAGATAATCGCATAATATTGAAATGGACCAAAAACTGAAAATAATCCTGATTTTGCAGTTGCAACATCGCTGAAAGTAACATAGGCTATATACATTTTTGAATTTCCACTTGGAACTGGAGATATAGCATCAGAATCGGAGGTACCTCCCAAAAATTCAGATTTTTTATGCACATATCTATTGATTGGTTGAAGATACAGTCTCCAAATTTGGAATACGTATGATATACTTGGATATAGCTCCCATATATATTTTCGACCGATTTCGTTCATTTGATGCCTCAAACACAATATGAATGTTCGATTCCTATGAAATTTGGAATGTGTGACGGGATTTAATTCGAAAATAAATTTGACAAATTATATTGAAATCAGTTCAGATTTGGATATAGCTCCCATATATATTTTCGACCGATTTCAAGCATTTGATGCACCAAACACGCTATGTATCCCCAATTTCAATGAAAGTTGATAGTGTGATAGACTTTATCTAAAAAATTGATTTCCCAAATTATATTGAAATCGGTTCAGATTTGGATATAACTCCCATATACATTTCCGGCCGATTATATGACCGATACCAATGAAAATCAGAATGTGTTGCGGAATTTGGTTACAATAATAAATGTGACAAATTAATTGGAAATTAGTTAAGATTTGGATATAGCTCCCATATATATATATTCTCGGCCGATTTCACATATTTGACGCACCAATTTCAATGAAATATGAAAGGTGTGGCGGAGTTTGGTGTAAAAGTATTTTTTATCTATATATATAAAAATCAATTGTTGTTTGTTGGTAACGGAATCAGTTGAAAACGGCTGGACCGATTTGCATATTTTTTTGTAAAAACTTTTGTCATACCCCGAGTTAGGATTTTATAGAAAAAAACATAGACCACGCCCACTTTTGTGCCCACAATTTTGATTTATATAAAATCCTTATATTTGCCAATATAGTGGAGATATCGGTTTGAAAATTATTGCACGAGATACTGTTGACTTTCCATCCCCCTCTAAGTATTTATTTGAGGCTGAGGAACTGTCGTTGTCAGTACTTTTTAATCCATATCTATCTTATCTTATATATATGAAATAAAGTTGTGTCAGTTACTACGCTTATAACTTAAAAACCGCTGGACTGATTTTAACGATCCATACAAATTCGGAATTGTCTCCTCTCCGAAAAGGATAATATCCAAAAAAAATCGCGTAAAAATGTGATATATTAACATTTTCAGTTTGACTTTTGAAATGTACAATAGTAATGTTTTATTTTGCATGATCTTTTTCCATTTTGACTTACTTCTTTCTAATGTACATTTGTAGTGTTTTTTTATATTTTATTTTTGAATTCGAATATTAATACCAATTTATTTAATTGACTTGATTTCTTGAGAAATGAAATTGATGGCGAGTTACATGGAAGTGTAGTATGTGGTATGTGAATTATGTGGTGGCGAAACGGAATAGATGATGTCGAAATAATTTAATGGAATCGAATTTTAAAATAGAAGTACGTTCTATTGACAAACTATATAAGGATCTTTAAACATTTGCTGTAAAAAATCAGCGAACAAGTTGAAGATTTTTTCAATGTGTTATTCTTCTTTTGTCAATTTTTTTTTTTTCAATTTGTATTATCTAATTGAATTCAGCAAATTTTTTGTGAGCAAAATAGAGAATAATTTTTCACTACATACAAATTTTCACCAAAAAATGAAATAAGTGGGAAATACGATGTAAACTGACATCCACCTTTCAACTCCAGGGCCGACATCGTGGTTCAGCTGGAAGATGCGAACACATTTGAAAAAACAAAAATTACCGAAAAAGTCTAATGGGGCTCATTTCAAAGCGTGGAACTACTTCTTTCCTGTCACAATAATCCGCCCAATGTGTAACCAGAAAAATACCAAATATAAAGGGTGGAAAATAGTACAGCGAATGGGACTCTTAGTAAGAAAAGGATTTCTATCCTTCCAGAAATTCTTCCCAAACATTCAAGATACCTTAAATCGCTTTTGCAGGTCATGATATCGATCATAACTCACGGATAAGGGTACAACCCGATTTCATATTTATATAACCATCGTATGATGTAAGCTATTTTTTGTGTCTTGGCCACTTTTTTAATATTTTGTCCATTATTTGGCATCTTTGTTTCTAAGGAGGTAGAGAATCTCTTCGCATAAAGTTTGAAATTTTCAGAGTAGGGCCCATTTTGGTCTTGACCACATGCATTAATTGATTTGGCTAAAAATTGTATTTATGCTACCCTAGGGTAGGGAACCATCATACAGATAATTGCCACAAAGGAATTTATTTAAGTAAAGTCCCCACATTGGAGTATCCCCAAGTCTACTTTCACATCTAATTGGTGGTCAGAAAAGAAAATTTTGTTTTCTATTGAATTTGTAACCCTCAGGGGAATATTGGTTGGGCCACGTTTTGGTATAACCCTTATATAAATGTATCCCTGATTTCAGCTGTGACCGTGGTCCTGGCCACGTTTTTCAACAGATTTGGCCATTATTTGCTGTATTTAGGCTACTTTGTGAGTAGAGAACCATCTTACAGAAAAATTTCAACATACGTAAATATTTTGGTACAGTCCCCGTATAGCCCCAGGCCCGCCGATCTATAGTGATATTTACCGACAACAACGCGGGTATAGTTTAATCGTCATTGAATTTTATTATGAACAAGAACATAGACTTTTTGGGGACTCTAATGCGCAATTTGAGGTGCTATGGTAATGGGTGTAAAAGCGTAATTAACTTTGACTATTCAGAAATTATTTTGCCCTCCTTCCATAGTTATTTATTTCTATTTAGTCGAATCAATATTTATATTAAAATTTGTTCACCTTTATGAGCTAGATTTGTGAAATATTATGCTATGCAAAATTTGCATTAAAGACTAAAACTACGGGCCGGCAACGCGGACCGGGCCATCTAGTTATATTTAAATCGGATCAGATTGGGATATGATTTTAATAAGAACCATTGACCCACAAAGACTTAGGCTAAAACTAAAAAACAACACAACACTTGATTTGAAATACGCTTATTACGGCGAAGTATGTTGCTATCTCGAATTCACTAATTGCAATAGAAATGCCACTCAACTTCAAAAGATTGCAGTTTACTGCACGCTTGGTATTTGCTATGAAATAAATAAATCCGAAGGACAAACCCTTCGTGTATGTATGTCGTGTTACTGCTTTTCTAATGGTTTTGGTTTTTTACGCATTAAAGTAGTGCAATATTTTTTTTTTAATTTTTAAATTTGTTTTTTTTAACCAACATATATTCGTAAATAAAATTTTGAATGCATATAAAATCAAAAGGGGTAGCGAAGCGCACAGGGTTCAGCTAGTAAAAGTATATAGTCTAAAAAAATCGCAGAAAAATATGCCAATAATAATGATATAGGTTTTGTGGTATTTTGTGACATTTTTTTATTTTTCATATATTTTATCGCATGCGATTTTTCAATATGACTTATAATATTTTGTAATACACAGGTTGGGTATCCTCACGAAAATTTTCACAAGGGTAGGGTTGGGTTCAGAAGGGCTAGGCCTATTGTTTTCAAAGATGTCCGCAATATATTAAGGGTTGAAATGGACCAACAACTAAAAATTTTCCTGATTTTGAAGTCGTTATAAAGGTCACAAATAGAAACCATAGGACACGAAATCTCGCATAAAGTTAGATTGTCCTAAACTCTGGTAGAATGGACCACTAATTTTATGTGAAAAAAAACCAGCATTACTTACAGGCGATATCCGAAATACACAAAAGGCGAACTTTTGGCTTTTTATTCTGATTTCGTTGACGAATATAGCCAAATATCGTAGACAAGCAAATCATATAGATCAGTCTAAATTTGGAGATTCAAAGGGGCTTCTTGCTTTTAGAGATGATTGCAAAATATTTAGTGGTTCAAATTAACCAAAAACAGAAATGTTTTTCCGATCACGCAACTGAAGCCTATCGACACGCCTGTGAAGAGAATAAAGGACAGGGAAGAATTCTAGCATTTTGGATGACTGTTTGCGCCAATGCGGGGAAAGGGGGAATTGCAAAGCAAACCAAACAAAATAGAATAAATAAAAACACGATAGCGGTGTTAGTTTTATAATATAAAATAAGGCAAAAGTCAGGCTTTATTAATAATAATTATAAATAGGGTTTTGGTAAACAATATTACCTTAATTTGCACGATAGCGGGAGAGAGCCTTCGTTCGTATCGGGGCGATAGAAGAAGAGAGTGTTTAACTACAAAACAACGATCCCAACATGAAGTAAGTCGGCGTTGGCGCCATTCGCCATTCGCCACTCGTTGAAATCTGTTGACATTGACAGATTTCAACGATGTTAATCATTTACAAGTAATTAAGCGCTAACCCATTGTTAACGTAGCAACACACTAATCTAAATTAAACATACCGCCCACCTTGCAACATATTGAGATGTTGTAACTAAAATACAATAAATAATTACGTTTTTTTTTCAATTCAATTCTTTTTTTTTTTCTTTATTTTAAATTCAATTCATTTTTTCAAAAAAAAAAAAACATTTTGTAACACTATATGTTACATATGCCCGAAAATACCCACCCAAATATGGTGTAGTGGGCTATCGGTAACCCTGGCGTCGCATGCACCCGATGTGTTACAACCCTGGCATAGACTTCCGGCCCGTGTACCAGGGCCACCCGACCAGGCCTATTAAAATCGGGATCTGCCAAAGAAAGACCAAGGAAGGAGTCTTTTATGCGCTCTGGGATTGCCGCTGTAGGCGTACGCGCATGGTCTAGATTGGTCACCATTGCCACAATTGACAAGGACTGACTCCGGTCGTATATCGAGGTGAGATTAAGCCGACATATATGGCTACCATCGATTCTAGAAGTAGGGATACGAAGACTATGCACCAGAGAGGAGCATATCTGACTCTGCCTACTACATTGGTCCAATACCGCCCTCACGATAGAGGGACGGCCAAAAGCATCAACTTTGACTAACAAAGTCGGGGAAAGGCAGATACCAGACTGGAGGAACAACAAGCCGACCAGTCCTACCTGCGAGGGGGAAGCGTTTTCAGTCGGGCGATAGTATGGACTATGACGCGAACGGTGCCTATAATCCGTATGCGGACGACGCCTTCGAATCAACATGAAGAAGAGTGTGGTGATCTTCGTTGCATACGGCACACTTTCTTTTACTTTGACAGTCCCTGGCTTGGTGGGATATCGCTAAACACCGTATGCAATCATTAAATTTAACAACAACTCTACGACGCATGTCAACATTCATGACGCGGAAGTCGCTACATCTATCCAAAGGGTGCATGCGGTCACAAAGGCGACATTTATGGGAGGCCGCAGATGAATCCCGAGAGGATTCGGACCTATTAAATTTGGCCAACTCCTCTAACGAAAGAGGAGTGGCAACCGGAGCCGCAGATGGACCCGAAGATCCGGACTCGGTTCGCGAATTTTCAATTCTAGGGTTAGCAGGGACCGGAGCCGCAGATGAATTCACAGATATGGATTCGGACTCGGCTTGCATCGGTACATCAGATGCGAGGGCCGCAGATTAATCCCGTTTGGATTCGGACCCAGGCTCAGATATTGTCACAGCAGCAATTGGTTCCACCAGGGCTGCTTCTACGGCAGCAGAGGACAAAGTAGTATCAGTTAGGGGACAATCCGGTGTAGCGTTGACGTCATCAACATTCAAGAGTTCGTCTTCGGTATATAATTTCATCGACATACTATATAACGAGAAGAGAACAATTTTAATTACTTATCGAAGGGTCGTCGGCCAGAACGACCAACTTGGTGGTGGACCGTCTTACAACGCCGTTCTCGGTTCGGACGTCCGCGACTCGAATGTGACCGTCAGTCGGGATGAACATTTACAACACGGCCTGTCATGACGAACAACAACTAAATCGTCTATTTCCATTTACACCTGATGTGTAAATGTTTCAAATATTCCTCTTTTTACCTCAAACTAAACTGGTGGGCGAGGGCCTGAACTTTTCTAAACCGATTAACTAAGCTTAATGGTTGCTCTGTGATGAGAGGTTCAGGCGGTGCTAACAATGGGGTTCCAAATAAGAGAATGTCTTGGTGTCGACGCGACTATTTCTTCAGAACTGTGCGACGTCGGACAAAAACTTTTCCAATCAGCCTCAGTAGCTGTTAAAAGTTAATCATCTTCGCTGTAACAATCATGTGGGATCAAACAATTTCGCAAAAGCCGAAAGAACTTCCCTCTTAGTTTAACTGGGGCTATTAACTGTAGAGTTAACTGCAAAGTAGACAAAAAATCTAGAATCAAATTTCACCTAACGCCCACAGGTTTGTGACTACTAGCTCCAACATACGATAATAATTGAGCGTCAACTAAAAGCTCAGGGGGGATCGATCCACAAATGATATATTATTGGTGGTCTTGTGCTGCTGGTATAGGACCCGTGACAAGCCAGCCGAACACTGAGTTTTGAGCCAGTAAAGCTCCAGACAAAATTGGACGACAACCATCTAAAACAATATTGGGGTAAAGATCGGCTCCTAACAACAGATCTACAGGACGAGGTTCAAAAAGATTGACATCTGCCAAGCGAAGGCCGGGATTTGGGGCCTCAAGTCTGAATTGGTCACAAATGACGGAAGATTTTCTGAAATAGTAGGCAACACTAACACACTTGTTTCTAATGTTAGAGAATTATCGCGTGGACTGCTAATTTGTATACGACAACTTTTATTAGCAGTAGCCGAATGCGAAACACTAACTCCTGATACAACAGCATTAGCAGAGGATGCGGGAAGCTCCAATCGATTTTGGAGTCGCTCTGAAATAAAAGAGGACTCTGACGCAGGATCTACCAGCGCCCTAGCAGGATACAAAACACCGTCGTGAACGATATTCACCATTGCTGTACCCAAAAGTACAGATTTGTTCCGTGCGGTGTGGAACACCTGGCAGGGTATACATCCAGTTGATGTTGCACAATTTCCCGAACTATATGGACTGGAACTCGAATTTTGAGGGACATTAGATGTCACTGCGGAAGTTGGAGTCGAATTACCCAATGTAAAATCTTCCCGATGCAACAATGTATGATGTGCCTTATTGCACTTCGAACAACGACGTTTGCTATCACATTTCTTTACTTCATGATCGTTACGAAGACAGTTCATGCAAAGATGAAGCGTTTCATTACTTTATACCGATCATTTAAGCTCTTAAAGCGGAGACAGTCATACAAATTATGACGTTGATTTCGACAAATGACACAATTTGAATTTTTCGAAGCGCGGGGAGAAGAATGCGATCCAAAAACATTAATAGGAGAATGATGCGCTTGAACTTGTCTATTACAAAACCGTTTAGACTGATCGGTGCCACGCATGTCATGAAGACACATGAGCGTACGAATTCTCTCAGTGAGAAAAGCATCCAAGTCTTTCCTAGACGAAAGAGGGGATTTATCCTTTACACTTTGCTCCCAAAGGGTCTGAGTAAGTTTTGGCAGTCGTTGGAGACACATAAATATAAGAATAGGATCCCAATTTTCATTTTTGACTTCATAAATTGCCATCGTAGTTAAAAAACCATTTATACCGCGTTGGATCCTCTTTAATCCTGAACTAGTCTCACTATAGAGAACAGGAATATCGAATAAAACCTTCAACTGGTTATGAACAAGAAGTCGAGGATTGTCATAAGTTTCGATCAAAGCCTTCCAAGCAGGCGCAAAACTACGATTAGTTAGTGGAAACTTTGGCACTATCTCGCGAGCTTCCCCTGTCGTCTTCCGGACCAAATGACAAAGTCTTTCAATGTCGCTTAGACGAGCATTATTAATGTACACAGCGGTAAACAAATCCCTAAAGGTTAGCCATGAGTGGAAATCGCCTTCAAAAACATCTGTGTCACAAGGCGGCAAAGCTAGATTATGTACCACATCCGAGTTCGAAACGTAATCTAAAGTTCGAAAACTCGCAGTACTATTCCCCACAATAAAGGTAAGCGGAGTCTGAATTTGGGAAGGATTTTCGAGCGAAGCCTGATTCGAAACATTCAATTGGGTTCGCGTTTCAACCGACATTTTTGGCTGAATTGGATTAGTGGATTTTTCTAGGGTTTCACCCGGGGTTTCTAACAAAGACGCTGAAAAATTCAAAATTTGATCTAATATTTCAAAATTCTAATCTCCAATGAGATATTTAACAACCGATAAAAAGGTACCACGAAAAAGGTGAGCAAATCTGTAAATACATATAAAATTCTCAAAAAATATATCAATAAATACATAAAGGATGGCAAATTTTATAAAGAATTGTGTGTTTTTACCGGTAATTTTCCAAAAAACCGTATTTTCGCGCACAAAAAATCTAAAATATTTTACTTTGTACTATTTTCTAACGAAAATATAGAGATTCTTTAAATTTTATATCTAAAACTAGCTGAACCCGGTGCGCTTCGCTACCCCTTTTGATTTTATATGCATTCAAAATTTACGAATATAGGGTAAGTGTGACAGTAGTCGGCACTTTCAGGATTCTCGCGTTTTTAATCGCTCACCATTCTGAGTGGAACTTTCAATTATTACAAAGTTAATTTATTCAGATTCAAAATTTTGTATAGTTTTTGCAATAATAAAGTTTTAATAACTTTTTATTAAATTTCATAAATTTTTAGTTTTATTAAAACAATGCTTTTTTGCCAGTAGTCGGCACCACTTGCTAATTGTCGGTATGGCATGTTCCAATAATCGGCATACCAATTTTTTTGTAAGAATAATTAATAATAATAATAATAATAATAATAATAATAATAATAATAATAATAATAATAATAATAATAATAATAAATTAATTCATTAAAATATAATATTTTTGTTTAGTTAATCTGATTCGACGTCTTTATTGTACTTTCCTTAAGAATATGGATTGTTGAGGACCTTCACAGACAAAAATTTAATTTATATTAGAATAAATCATCTTTTCTTAGAGAAATTGTACACAAAGATAGCTGACAATATATTTGAAGTAAACAAAATACATTTAGTTATAATAGTTTCATTTATTTGGGCTTAAAAATAAAAAGTGCCGACTACTGGGACATGCCGAACTTAGTCACACTTACCCTATGTTGGTTAAAAAAAAAACAAAAAATTTAAAAAAAATATATATTGCACAACTTTAATGCATTAATAAACAAAGCCATTAGAAAAGCAGTAACATGACATACATACACGAAGGGTTTGTCCTTCGGATTTATTTATTTCATAGCAAATACCAAGTATGCAGTAAACTGCAATCTTTTGAAGTTAAGTGGCATTTCTATTGCAATTAGTGAATTCGAGATAGCAACATACTTCGCCGTAATAAGCGTATTTCAAATCAATTGTTGTGTTGTTTTTTAGTGTTCGCCTAAGGCGTTGTGGGTCAATGGTTCTTTTTAAAATCATATCCCAATCTGTTCCGATGTAAATGTAATTTAAAAAAAATTACTTTTACACCAAACTCCGCCACACCTTTCATATTTCATTGAAATTGGTGCGTCAAATATGTGAAATCGGCCGAGAATATATATATATGGGAGCTATATCCAAATCTTAACTAATTTCCAATTAATTTGTCACATTTACTATTGTAACCAAATTACGCGACACATTCTAAATTTCATTGGTATCGGTCATGTATATCAAATCAAACATGTACACCAAACCTCAACTGATCTCAATATAATTTGGCAATTTTTTCTGGTGCCAGATTTCGTCTCTCTCGCTTTGGGTGCATCAAATATGTGAAATCGGCTGAGTATAAATGTGTTAGCTATAATCAAATCTGAGCGTATTTGAATATAATTTGTCAAATTTATTTTTGTACCAAATTTAGTCACTCATGGCGAATTTCATTGGAATCGGAAATACGTATCGTGTTTTGTGCATCAACTATGTGAAATCGGCTGAAAATGTATATGGGAGCTATATCCAAATCTGAACCGATTTTAATATAATTTGACTAATTTATTTTCTAATAAAAATCCCGTCACACATTCCCAAATTCATTGGAATCGAACTTACATATCGTGTTTGGTGCATCAAATAAACGAAATCGGCCGAAAATATATATGGGAGCTATATCCAAATCTGAACCGATTTCAATTTAATTTGACAAATTCATTTTGGCTCCCAATTCCGTTACTTATTTCAAATTTCATTAAAATTGGAAATACATATCGTGTTTGGTCCACCAAATACATGAAATCGGCCGAAAATGTATATGGGAGCTATATCCAAATCTGAACCGATTTCAATATAATTTGGGAAATCAATTTTTTAGATAAAATCTATCACACGTTTCAAATTTCATTGAAATTGGGGATACATAGCGTGTTTGGTGCATCAAATAAACGAAATCGGCCGAAAATATATATGGGAGCTATATCCAAATCTGAACCGATTTCAATATAATTTGACAAATTTATTTTCGGATCAAATCCCGTCACACATTCCAAATTTCATTGGAAACGAACATTCATATTGTGTTTGAGGCATCAAATGAACGAAATCGGTCGAAAATATATATGGGAGCTATATCCAAATCTGAACCGATTACAATATAATTTGGCAAACTTGTTTTTTTTCCAAATTCACTTACGCATTCCAAATTTGGAGACTGTATCTTTATCCGATCAATAGATATGTGCATATAAAATCTAAATTTTTGGGAGGTACCTCCGATTCTGATGCTATATCTCCAGTTCCAAGTGGAAATTCAAAAATGTATATAGCCTATGTTACTTTCAGGCGATGTTGCAGTATATATGGAAATTTTCAGGAAAATCTATTCAGCGGTTTTCGAGTCCATAAATTACAAACATACAAACATTTTCCTCTTTTATAGATATAGATTACCTACAATTTAGGCAACTATACTACCGAATGTAGCGTGATTTTCCAATAAATATTTATCAAAAAATAAAATTTTCGAATAAAATCTCCAATATTAATCAAAAAATTTAAATTCCACACGAAAAATATCAATTTTAACACTTTTTACTCAAAAAGTCGTATTGACCGATCGTAGGGTGCACGCGTTATTTTTATTTTTTTTCCAAAAACGTCGTTTTCTTACACCCAATTATCATTAAAAATTATTCAAAACAAAAATCAAAAAATTTTCATATTTTATATTACAGGCCGTTTTATCACGGTTCACCTGTAATGCAACGAACGATAGAAAAATATCAAACGTCTGCACCAAACGTATGTATGTAAGTTAGATCCTTACGTGATAAGGTATCAAAAAAAATTTGGATCAACGCGATCCTTACGCGACACTTTGTCAAAAAGGGCTCGCGATTTAATGTTATCCTGTAAGTTGCAATTGTCGAAATTGCACTTACCGCTGTCTTTTATTACGCGTCACTTTATCAAAAAGGATCGCGGACTACTTTTGATCCTGTAAGTTGCAATTATCGAAATTGAACTTACTGCAGCTTTTATTATTAAAACCACGATTTTTCTATTTATTAAAATCAACTTTATTGGTTGGCTGCTGATCAAAGAGTGACTTAAAAACTACATTACAATATTCGAGTAAGAATTAAATTTTAAAATTAATTTGCCTATTTAACAAAATTATTTTCCATGAAATCATGCCACTCTGTTGTTTAAAATTTAGTTGCTGTTACCAAAACAATTCTTATTAATTTCGTCTACACGCGTAAAGCATTGCATGGGTTGACTAAGTCAACTACCGGAAATGCATTTTTTGGGTTCATTAAAATTAATCGGAATTTGATGTTGGGAAAATATTTGGAGCAGACAAACGTCTGCAATGCAGATTCATGAGAATTGATTGCTTTGGAATAATTATTAATAAAAGAAACTATATTTTATTGGATTAACAACTTATTGTGTGTTAACTCCTCCCCCTTTAAAAACGATTGTCCCCAATCGTTAAAAATAAGGTAAGTCATCGACCTTTTGTGGTCCTGGTACCTGCACTGTGTTTCGAGTGGCTGGGACCTGTATTAATTCTTGGCTAGGGGTAACTGTATGAACGAATATTTTTTGTTTTTTCTTTGTTAAAAACCCAATTATCAATAAAAATATAGCAAAAATCGAAAATAAAGAAAAAAAGGTAAATTTAGTAACAACTGATTCCGACTTGAGTTCATGGATGGATTTAGTATTATTAATATGCAAATAGTTTAACATTTCCAAAGATAAAAGATTTATGAATTCATCTTCGTCGGGTGTTTGCTGTATTGCTGGTGGACTAATTATTGAAAATGGAGCTTCTAAATTTTCGTAAAATTTGTCATTAATACGCAGCGTGACATTTTGGAATTCTATTAAAAATGTTCCATTTAAAGATTTATTATTTACTGTCCCACTAAAATCATTAAGAAATATAATGCCCGGCGAAATAGTTTCTATCTGAGGAATATGATACCCGTGAGTAATTTGACAAGATGAATTCATTCCGTTTAGTAACGGTGGGATACAAGTATCGTTGGAAATATCTACTAATTGGTCCCTTTGAAAAAATTTTACATTTTTTGTCATTATGCATTTATTTTTTATGCCATATATGCTATTATTACTTTTAATAATTTCATTAAATTTAATATTTATGATTTTTTTATTTCTTTTTACAGGTTTTATCCAAAAATTTTGATAGTTTTCTTTACTAGTTAATGGTATTTTAATAATATATAAAAGTTTTTCTTGATTATACATTACTTTTAGTTTTGCAAATTCTAGGGCTTCTTCTATTGATGTTACAATAATATTATCGTTTTTAATTTTTTCTAATGCAATTGTCATTTCTTTTTTATTTAACAAAAATGTGTTTACAATATTTAACTTAGCCCATTGTATTCCAAATTTAATATTTGTTAGTTCTTCTTTTGTAAATCTTAGTTTTATTTGCATGCTGAGTGCAGCTTCATTTACATAGTTGTTATCTTTTTTAATGGCTTTTTCTATATGATTTGTAATTTGGGTTAGGTTTTGTAACCTTTTTGTAAAAATGTCATTTATTATTACTTGTTGATTATTGTTTTGAATTGTTTGGTCTAAAGTTTTTGTAATTAACTCAAAATCGTCATGATCCGGAGATCCCGCGATGTATTTCCAGGCTGTGCCTATCATATTAATGGCTCTTTTCTTTCTTTCTATGGGTTCTATGGTTTCAAGGATATTGTGAATTTCTGATATTTCATGAGTTAGGAGTGGGAAAAAAGGATTAGATTTAGGAATGGTTTGTGTAATTTTCCATTGTATGTCCTCAACGAGGTTTCTGTATCGTTTTATGTCTATGATGTGAATAATGTTGAAAGTTCCATCCTGAATTTTTGATAGTCCATTATGAATGGGTACAAGTTATGATTGTGTGAAGTTAAAAAAGTGCGTGTTGCTTTGTGAAAAAGTGTAGTGAAATGTAAATGTTCTGTAAAAAGAAATATATAAAAATGAAGTCAGCTTTTGATGTTGCTTTTATGTACTATTTTTCCTGATTCTGTAAGTATTGTTGTAGTGTTATTTTCTTTTACTATTTCTTTTCTAAATCTTGGAGACAATTTAGTCCCTAAACGCTTATGGATTTTTACATAAATTTCATCACCTGGGTCACATTGTTTGATTGGTCCTCGTTTTTTATTATGGTTTTTAAGGTCAGTTATCTGTTTGTCTCGTAATCTTTGAATATTATCTTGTCTCGCTTTGTCATACATTTCGGGGTCTATGCTAACTCGTCGTCCGAAAAATACTTCGAGTGGTCTTTGTCCTGTTGTGCTATGTATTGTGTAATTGTATTCATAAATTGCTCTATCTAAAAGTTCTATAAAGGTAGGATATGTCCGTTCAGTTCGAAGGCAACGCATAATTTCAGCTAAGGTGGAGTGACATCGTTCAACCTGACCGTTCACAACACTCGTATATGGTGGAGCTTTGTAGATTTCTATATTCAATTGGTCTTGTAACATAAAAATTATTGAAGCTGAATTAAAAGATTTCTTATTATCAAAAATTATAATTTTTGGAACACCGAATAAAAATATTAATTCTCGTAAAGGTTCTTTTACATGTTCAATAGCTCTTGACATAATAATTTTGCCCTGTGCGTATTTTGAGAATTTATCCAACGCTGTGAGGACAAGTTTATTTTCCGTTTTAAAAATATCAATATGGAGGATTTCTCCAGGATATGAGGGTATTGGTGTTTCCCTTAGTTCAGGTTTTGGAGGATGCCTGTCATATTTGTTTTCTTTGCAAGTAGTACATTGCTTGACGATTCTGTTAATTTTACTGTTCATACTGGGAAAATAATATTTTTCGAGAATCTGTATTTTATTTTCTCTGGCATTTCTGTGAGCTCTTTTGTGTGTGCTGATAATTATTTCATCCTGTTGGGTATTGTCTTTAATATCTTCTACTTGGAGACTAGTAAATCTAATACGATATTTTGCAAAGTGTAGTGGAAAAATTTCTTGAATTTTTCCCATTAATGTTTCGGGTGCTTTGATGCCATTTATTACAGAGGGATTTAAGTATTTTTTCAAAATTTGGATTAGCTGTTCAGGGGTATAATCGGTTTCTGGAAGTGTATGTCTGTGGATGGTTGGGAATACAATATCAAATTTATAGGAGTTTGTTGCGTTAGGGTCAAAGATTATTTGATTTTTAAAACGTTTATTGGAGCTTCGACACTATAAATAAGATTATGTGAGGAACTATCGTCACTATGCGTCATTTCCGACATAGAATTAACTTGCGACACTTCAGGCACTCTGGAAAGGGCATCTGCCACTACATTACTCTTTCCTGGTTTATAAAAGAGTTCATAGTCATATTCTTCCAATATGGCTTTCCATCGCTTCATTTTGCTATTTTTGTTTTTATTACTTAGAGCATAGGTGAGTGGCTGGTGGTCTGTGTATATTTTCACTTTTGCCGCTCCATATAGAAAATTTCTAAGACTGTTAAGGGCCCATATAATAGCAAGCATCTCCTTTTCATTCGCAGCGTAATGTTCTTCTGTTTTATTCAGAGTTCTTGATATAAATGTAATGGGCTTGTCTCCTTGAGACAAAACTGCTCCGAGAGCATAATCTGAGGCATCAGTTGTTAGCTCGAAGGGCTTCTCATAATTTGGATAGTATAACAAAATATCACTTGATATTAAGGAATTTTTTATCTTTGTAAAAGCTTCTACCGCCTTTGCATTAAACTCTATAGAAATTTTAGACGATTGTCTTTTCGATATTCGACCCTCTTCACCTCTCAAAAGTGACGTCAGCGGTTTTGCCAATTTTGCATAATCTTTTATAAAACGGCGATAATATCCCGCAAGGCCTAGGAAGGATCGAAGTTCTTTAATAGTTCTGGGTTGTGGAAAGTTTGCAATAGCTTCCACTTTTTTGGGGTTGGTTTTTATACCTGCTTCGGATATTATAAATCCGAGAAATTCTACCTCTTGTTTAAAGAAATGACATTTGTCCAATTGGACTTTCATATTAGCTTCTTCTAAAGTTTTGAAGACATTATGAATATCCCGAATATGGTCATCTTCAGATTTGCTGTATATAACTATATCATCGATATATACGTAGCATATTCTCCCTATATGTTCGCGGAGAATGTCATCTAGAGCTCGTTGAAATATCGACGGCGCATTTTTTAAACCAAATGGTAAGCGAGTGAACTCGTATTTACCATTATTTATAGAAAATGCAGTTTTTTCTACATCAGAGCTTTTTAATGGAATTTGGTGGAATCCGCTTTTTAAGTCTAAGACAGAAAAGAATTTGCTATTTAATAATTTTCCTAAAACATCGGATATCTCAGGAATTGGATATCTATCTGAAATTGTAACGGATTTTAGTTTTCTGTAGTCTATGACCATTCTATATTGTTTATTTCCCTGGGAATCAGGTTTTTTATCAACTATCCATACAGGTGAATTGTATGGTGATCTTGATGGTTGTATGATTCCATCGCTTAAAAGTTTTTCTACTTGCATTTCGACTTCTCGTTTTAATGAAGCCGGGTAAGGGTAGAATTTGGTATACACTGGAGAATCATTTGATGTACGGATCTCTCCAACTACTTTGGTTGTGTAAGTTAATTTTTCGTCTGGCTCTGCGAAGAGGTTAGAAAATTTATCTATTAAACAATTCATGGCTTTCATTTGCCTGGGGTTCATATGGTCATCTCGTAATTTTATAGTATTTACACTTTGACTGGCATGTTGCTTAAGTTGAACCTTCGTATGCTTGCGAACGATCATGTAATTTTTATTTGTGTAAATAACTGCGTCTAAGGCTTTTAGACTATCATTACCTAGAATGCCATGGAAGGATTTTAGACTAGGCATTAGATAGATTTTAAGTTTGTCGTCTAGTTTGAAAAGGTTTATGTACGTGTGTGATGTGATTTTTACATCACCTGCAACAGATTTTGCAAAGAATGGAATTTCATTTGGAATTATTTTTTTTACTAAGTCCGGTTGGATGTAGTTTTTACTACATCCCGTGTCTATCAAGATTCTTAAGATTTTCCCGCTCTTCGTCCGACACTCAAAATATGGAAGCGAAGAGCTTGTCATTCTAAAAAATGAATGTCATCAAGTTCGGAATCTGCTTCATAGTTTGGTATATTATTTTCTAGATAAGAGTCATTGAAATAGTTTTCCGTGTCTTGGTCGTAATTTTGTGGTGTATGTTCTTCAGAATAATCTTCGTAATTAATGTTGTCGGGCTCGAATGTATCTCCTGTATCTGTATTTATATGGAATGTTCGTTGGGCTTTCGGTGGACTAACGTTTTGTTTTGACGGTGGATTGGGTGGTCTTTTACCTAAGAATTGGTTTTGAGTTGGTCTATTTGCGTAATTGATTTGTTGCGATCGAATACTGCGATCAACATCCATTGGCCCCGCTGGCTTTGGTGCCGTTGGGCGTGGTGGAGGCTGTCTTGGGTGGCCGAAACTTGGAATACCCATATTATAATTATTGTTCATTTTAGGAATATTTTGTGGGTTAGGTATGTAGGCAATGTTTGGATTGAACTGATGTTTGTTCCATTGAAAATTATATCTTTGAGACGGGGTTGTTTGATAATAGCTTTTTTTAATTGGTTGAATATTTTGATTTTGGGCATGGTTAGTACGGAATTTTTATACCCTCCACCTTGGAAAGGAGGGTATATTAACTTTGTCATTCCGTTTGTAACATCCTTAAATATTCGTCGTAGACCCCATAAAGTATATATATTCATAATCAGCATAAAATTCTAAGTCGATTTAACGATGTCCGTCTGTCTGTCTGTCCGTCTGTCTGTCTGTCTGTTGAAATCACGATACAGCCCACATTATTTGACGTAGAGCGCCAAAATTTAGTAGAGCAATTGGTATTGTGTCTAGGATGGTTGGTATTGAAAATGAGATATATCGGTCCACGTTCTGGTATAGTCCCCATATAACGGTACCTCCCGATATTCGGTATTTTGATGATTTATGCCACATTATTTAACGGATTTGTCTGAAAATTGGTATTTGTAGGTCATAACAGGTCCCTGTATGTGTGGCAAAACATAGCATATATAGGTCCACGTTTTGGTATAGCCTTCATATAATGGTACCTCCCGATATTCGATATTTTGATTATTTTTTCCACAGTTTTTAACGGATTTGTCTAAAAATTGGTATTTGTTGGTCATAATGAGTTCCAGCTCCGGTGGCGAAACATTGCATGTATGGGTCCATGATTTGGTATAGCCCCCATATAACTGTACCTCCCGATATTAGGTATTTTGATGGTTTTTGCAACATTTTTTCACTGATTTGTGTAAAAATTGGTATTTGTGAGTCATAATGGGTCCTAGTTCGTGTGGCGAAACATTGTATGTATAGGTCCACGTTTTGGTATAGTCCCCATATAGCGGTAGCTCCCAATATTCGGTATTTTGATGATTTTTGACTGATTTTTTCACGAATTTCACTGAAAATTTGGTAGTTGTAGATCATAATGGGTCCCCGTTCGTGTGGCGAGTCATTGTAATTATAGGTCCACGTTTTGGTATAGCCCCCATATAACGGTACCTCCCGATATTCGGTAATTTGACGATTTTTGCCCCTTTTTTCACGTATTTGTCTGAAAATTGGTATTTGTAGGTCATAATGGGTTCTAGCTCCGTTGGCGGAACCTTGCATGTGTAGGTCCACGATTTGGTAGAGCCCCCATATACCTCCCGATATTCGGCATTTTAATGGTTTTTGCCACATTTCTTCTAATGTTTCCTTTACCCCAAGGTGGAGGGTATTAAAAGTTTGGCCCGGCCGAACTTAATGTTTTTTACTTGTTGGTTTTCTAATTTGAGACATAAATGAAGAGCCTGGGGTAAATCCGCTGGTTCTCTCATTCCTAGTAATCTTGGTAGGTCGCCATTTAATCCTCTTATAAACGTATCGAGGGTTTTGCTCCTATAAGTTTGTGTTAGTAGACTTAGAGCCTCATTTCCAGCTTCTAAACCTCTTAGTTTGTTCAGCATCAAGGATAGGTGTGAATAAACTACCTGATAAAATTCCTGTACTGTGGAGTTCCCCTGAATTAGACCTGTCATCTGGTATTCTAATGTGGATACATCTCGTTTGTCGGCGTAGTGTAGAGTAAGGCACTTGGAAATTGCTGGCCAATCTAAAGGAGTGTTGTATGACTCCAATGCTATGTCCGCATTACCTACAATTTTATTTCTAATTATGTTCAAAATACCGTAGTACTTTGGAGTACCTTTCAGGTTTTCATATATTTTTAAAATTCTTTCCACGCTCTTTCTCCAAGAGTTAAACTCTCCTGGTTTCCCTGAAAATTCCCTCAGACATTTGACAACATCGGGGATCTTATCTAGGTCACTTATACTGCCTACGTGTTCCGCGTCAATGGTTTGATCGACTGCGTTTGTCTGAATTGCGTTCGGATTTAATGTAGCTTGTAGTACGTGAGGTAACTGACTATTGACTGTTTCTAATATAATATTCCTAAGGTCTGTTAAGTTTATCTGTCCTGGTTCAGGTCTGTTAGATTGGTTTGGGGGATGGGAAGGATTTGGTGTAGGTGCGTTTAGAATTGGTGGACGGACTAGGTTGTTAGGATTTGCCATTTTATTTTTAAAAATAATTCTATTGAGATGCAATTTAAGAATTATTTATTTTTAAATTTAACTTTTGTATTTTTTACAACGTTTAAACGAATTAAGTTTCTTTTTAACAAGGGTATTGAAATTGTATTTGTATTTAAGTATAAAGTGCTTCTTTTTTTAATATAGTTTACAAATATTTTGTATGTTTTATGCGGTTATTTTATGTCTATTTATAATTTATTATAAATATAAAAATAACTTACAATAGTAATAGCAGGTTTAAAGATGTCATGTTGGTAGGTCCTTCTATTGTAACGATGTTGTTGATCATCTATTGTGGGGCTCAAAACTTTGTTGATCCTTTTCGTAGCTGCAAGATTTCTTCTTAATTTGGGATGTTTGTGTTGTGGGGTCACAGAAAGCACTTTTTAAGTTCTTAGTTTTATAGAACAGTTTTTAATGTATTTTGGAAAATTATTTTTTTTTAATTTTTTTTCAACCAATTTTGTAATTTTGTTTTGATGTTTTCACCAATTTGCAAATTTATTTTTTTTAAATATAAAAATGTTTTATTTTTTTCAACACTCTTCGTATATTTATTTTGGAAATATTTTCATTTTTTTCAAACACTTTTTTATTTTGGTTTTTGGTCATTCACAGATTGTGATTTTTTGAGTTCACAAATAAGTTAATTTAGATTTTTTTGTAAATGATTTTTATGGGATTCGTATCCAACTAAATGTTAATTACTTCACTCATTTTTTTTTTACTTTTTAGTATACGTTTTTCCTTTAACAACTTAATAATTACGCTTGGTGTTTTGACACTTTATTCGAGTTATCCTTAAAATAAAAACGTATTTTTGTTTTGAATCGGCTTTTTTTTTCAGCTTTAGTAAAACTTTTATTTTTTTTAACACGTTTTCTCTGTCTTCAACAGAATTAAAAATTTCACTTGTTGTTTTTTTTTACATATCAATGTATGTTGTCCTTTTAAAAAATGTTCTTATTTATTTGTTTATTATTTATCGCGGGAGTTATGTATATAAGACCACTTTTGTCCTCCACTATATTTTATTTTATTCTCATACTTTATCAAATATTTCCTTTTCAATCATTTAATCATTAATTTCTTTTAATTCTCTCTTTCTATGATTTTGCTTATTTCATTTGTTTTCTTATTTCTACTTTTAATATTAACCGTTAACTTTAGTTGTAAGATTTCAAATTCTCGTTGTTTTATATTTTAGTTCAGTTGTAATTTAGATTTCATGTTGATAACATTAATTGAAGAAAGTAAATAAAAAATTGATTACTACAAAATATATGTGTTTCTTTAATAACATAACTGGCGCAGTCTACATTGTGAACCTAATTAAAGCTACGATTTTGCACATAAAACCAATAAACTGAAGTTTATTTGGAATAAATAAAAATAAATAGAAAAAATATAAAAAAAGAAAGTCTAAACTTGAAATTATCAATATAAACTAAATTTAAGAAATACATATGTACATGAAACACCATTTGTCACCAAAATATACTGAATTCAATCCAAAGTACAAAAATATATGACCTTTTAAGTGAAATTCTTCAATTTAAAGCTAAATAGCAAAGTGAATGAAATAAAGGTAATATTAGCAAAGTTACGTAACATAAATTAACAACAACAATAAACATTAAATATAACAACAACAAAGTCATTTTAAAAAAAGGGCTACGTGACTTTTGTCATAAACAATATAGAAATTAAGAGCCGATTTACTATTGTGAATGTATTATTGAATTAAGAGACTATTTAAGAGAACAACAAAATGTCACAAACATCACTCTCCGTAAATGATGTTCTTAAAGATGCTCAGCGTATTCATGAGTACAGAGGAGACGAATCATACGCTCTCACATCATTTTTACGTGAGGTGGATACCGTGTTCTCCATTGTCCAAACTAATGAAGGGGTGAAAGAGTATATTTATCAAAGAGTGGTGTTGAATAAAATACAGGGAGAGGCGCTTCACGTTTTGAGAACGTTAGGACCCAATCCAACCTGGGAGGCGACGAAAGAGGCGTTAATAAACAACTTCGGTATTCAAGAATCTTATCACCAGCTGTATCAACAGGCATTCGAGGCGAGAAATGTGTGTATTACAAAGTACTACAAAAGTTTAAGAGAAATTTTATGTAAGCTCAACGAGAAATATGAGTACGATAAAGACAAACCTTTGGAATTCAGTCCATTGTATGTTGAACAAATTATTTTAAAAACATTTCTAAACAACATTGACATAAACTTGGCATCTGTCATTATTAACAGAAATGTAGATAAGCTTCGTGATGCATTCAATTTACTTGAACGCGAAGGTTTAATTCGAATGACAAATAAGAAAACTGAAATAGATAAACAGAAGAAGTATACTAATAATAACAATAACAGCAGAAACAATTTTAATAACAGAATGTATGTAAATAATCCCAATAATAATTCAGCAAGCAGAAGTATGTCATTTAATTCTAATCAAACAAGAAGATCAATTAATAGCAATCCAAATCAAAAAAATTTTCAAAGATATAGCTCTTATGTTAATGGAGGAAATATTGAAAGTAATTCTAGAGATAATTTTAACTCTCCGATGGAAGTTGAACATGTTCAAGTTGGTGGAGATGGTAACGTAAACGAGGAACAGGTAAATTTTCATACAATTGCCTTAAAAAGGCACTTCCACTGATTTACATTACCATAGGAAAAGAAAAAATTAAAGCGCTTATCGATACAGGGTCTACTACTACTATTTTGGACAAAACTAAACTTCCTTATTGTAAAAGAATTCCACTTCCTTGTAAAATGTCTTTCACATCTCTAAACAGTAGTATGGACATCACTCATGAAATAATTACAGAGTTACCAAGTGAATTTAATGAAGAAGCTACTATGTCCTGGAAATTGGCGACATTCGTTAATAGAGATTTCGATGCCATATTAGGACAAAATATTTTGAAGCCACTTGGCGCTGTTATAAATATGAATAACGATACATTAACAATTAATAACAAAATCTTAGATTTTATAAAAATATGTCCATATAATTCTGACATGGTGCACCAACTTGAAGCGTTGAAGCTTAATGATAATGTTTTAAGTCATTTATTCAAAAATTTAAACCAAGAAGAAACACTAGAATTAGAAAAAATTTTAGATTCGTTCCGAGATTTAATTTACCAAGAAGGTGATATATTAGGAAATACTCCCCTTATAGAACATGAAATCAAAACCATATCTGATAAACCAATTTACACAAAGATGTACAGATATCCACATATATACGAACAAGAAATTTCTAACCAAATTCAGGATATGTTAGAAAACGGAATCATAACTGAGAGCAATTCTCCTTACAATAGTCCACTTTGGATAGTTCCCAAAAAGGTAGACAATTCCGGTGAAAAGAAATTTAGAATCGTTATAGACTACAGAAAATTAAACGACATAACAATAGATGACAAATTTCCAATTCCAAATATAGACAGTATTTTAGATAAACTTGGTCGATCCCAATATTTTTCCACGATAGACCTTGCTAAGGGATTTCATCAACTTACGGTTAAAGAAGCTGATAGAAAAAAGACAGCTTTTTCGACACAATATGGCCATTATGAGTTCGTTCGGATGCCATTTGGATTAAAGAATGCTCCTGCAACTTTCCAAAGGCTAATAAATCAAGTTCTACGTGATTACATTAACAAGATATGCGTGGTATATTTAGACGATATCCTTATTTTTTCCACTAGCATTCAGGAACATACTATAAATGTACGAAAAATTTTGAGTAGACTTAGGGACGTGAATCTTAAGATTCAAATTAATAAGTGCACATTTTTTTCCAAACAAACACTATATCTTGGACACTTATTAACAACAGAAGGTGTCAAGCCAAATCCTGAAAAGGTAGATACTATTTTGAACCTAAAACTACCTAACACAATTAAGGGCATAAAATCTTTTCTCGGTATTACAGGGTATTACCGCAAATTTATTAAAGATTACTCCAAGGTGGCTTACCCAATGATAAAATATCTGCAAAAGGATATTAAGTTGAATGTCACAGATCCTAATTTTATAAATTCGTTTGAGAAGTTGAAGAGGATTCTGACTGAAGATCCGGTGCTAAAGTATCCAGATTTTCAGAAGCCTTTTCAGTTGATAACAGATGCTAGTGCCGTCGCAGTTGGTGCCGTTTTGCAACAAAACGGACATCCAATCTGTTATGCTAGCAGAACCCTAAACATTCACGAACGGAACTATTCTGCCACAGAAAAGGAACTGTTAGCTATAGTGTGGGCAACAGGCTATTTTCGTCCCTACCTGTACGGTGTAAAATTTGACATCCTTTCTGATCATCAACCTTTGCGGTGGTTGCTTGTTAAATCACAAACTAAAGAATTGAGTCCAAGACTTTATAGATGGATAATGAAACTAAGTGAATTTAACATAACTATTGAATACATTAAAGGAAAGAATAATACTGTAGCAGACTTTTTAAGTAGAGTAAATAAGGATACTGGACAAATAAATCATTTCAGTGAGTCCAATGGATCCTTGTATAATAACGATGGGGATGATGCTACTATTCACTCACAATATGAATCAGACGACAGCCACATTAAAATTTTAGATACAATCGTGAATAGATTTAAAATACAGGTAATTTTGACTGATGAGAAAATCAAAGAAACTGATGTGATACACGGAAATAAAAGGATTTACATAAACTCTGAAGATCTAGGAGGCCGTGTAGATAACATTCTTATAGACAATATTGAAAAAGGAAAAATCGCAATATTTTCTAAGCTCAATGACCGCAACTATAATATTTTACAGACTAAAATTATAAAATTGTTTCAAGGTAATTCAGGTGTTACATTTGTCCGATGTTCATACATGGCACAGGATATTAAGACTGAAGGCGAAGCCTTCCAACAAATTCACTTTTATCACAAAAATGAAACTGGACACACCGGAATCAGTGAAAATTATGAAGGTCTTAAGAGGAAAATATATTATCCAAATTTGAAATTGTTGATTCAAAAATACGTCAACAATTGTGATATTTGTAGCAGGGTTAAGTTCGACCGCAAGCCCATTAAAGCAGATTTTAAAATCACTGAAACTCCCACGGATATTAACCAAATTATCCACATGGATATATATATGAACTCCAAATCTAGTTTTTTAACATTCTTTGATAGATTTTCAAAATTTGCTTCAGCGTATTATTTAGAAGATAGAAATAATCAAACAATAATAGAAATAATAAGACAACATAAATCACAAAAGGGCCACTTTAGAAAAATAATTACTGACAACGAGTTCAAAAGCATCAATATAAAGGATTATATGAGAAATGAGGGCATCGAATTTCATCTTGTAAAACCAAATAATCACACTGGTAACTCTGATATTGAGAGATTCCATAATACACTGTCGGAAAAAATTAGAATGTTATATATCGAGCAGAAAACTCTTACCATCAAAGAAAAGATCAGCAAGGCAGTGGAATTGTATAACAATAGCTATCATTCCGTTACTAAAGAAAAACCGTTTGATGTAGAATACGGATTTTGTGACAAAAGAAAAATATACGAAAGAGCTATATCTATTAAAGGAAATGTCATCCAGAAAAGAAATATTGGAAGAGAAAGTTATAAAGAAAATAGAGATAAAGGTTACATAAAAAATTATAAATCTTTGAGACATAAAGATGAGCCTAAATTTAGATTAAACGATCTCCAAAATGTACATACTTCTAATATTAAGAGAACAACTAAATTTAAAGATCAGTTTGATACTAAATGTCTTAATTCTGCTGTATAATAAAATAATTAAAAAATGTATTAACTTTTGTGAAATTATATTTAATTTTAAACTAAAACTAGTCAACAAATAATTAATTGTAAAATGAAATAACAATGAGGACATTGTTCAATTTAAGCGAAGGGGAAGTTATGTATATAAGACCACTTTTGTCCTCCACTATATTTTATTTTATTCTCATACTTTATCAAATATTTCCTTTTCAATCATTTAATCATTAATTTCTTTTAATTCTCTCTTTCTATGATTTTGCTTATTTCATTTGTTTTCTCATTTCTACTTTTAATATTAACCGTTAACTTTAGTTGTAAGATTTCAAATTCTCGTTGTTTTATATTTTTAGTTCAGTTGTAATTTAGATTTCATGTTGATAACATTAATTGAAGAAAGTAAATAAAAAATTGATTACTACAAAATATATGTGTTTCTTTAATAACATAACTCGGGTGAAGTGGCTAGCGTGCAACGCGTCCTTTTCCCAATTTGTACTAAGGGGCCGTTTCTTCACTCTTTACGCGACACTGATTCGCTTGGGCGCCAGTTAGATCCTTACGTGATAAGGTATCAAAAAAATTTGGATCAACGTGATCCTTACGCGACACTTTGTCAAAAAGGGCTCGCGATTTAATGTTATCCTGTAAGTTGCAATTATCGAAATTGCACTTACCGCTGTCTTTTATTACGCGTCACTTTATCAAAAAGGATCGCGGACTACTTTTGATCCTGTAAGTTGCAATTATCGAAATTGAACTTACTGCAGCTTTTATTATTAAAACCACGATTTTTCTATTTATTAAAATCAACTTTATTGGTTGGCTGCTGATCAAAGAGTGACTTAAAAACTACATTACAATATTCGAGTAAGAATTAAATTTTAAAATTAATTTGCCTATTTAACAAAATTATTTTCCATGAAATCATGCCACTCTGTTGTTTAAAATTTAGTTGCTGTTACCAAAAACAATTCTAATTAATTTCGTCTACACGCGTAAAGCATTGCATGGGTTGACGAAGTCAACTGCCGGAAATGCATTTTTTGGGTTCATTAAAATTAATCGGAATTTGATGTTGGGAAAATATTTGGAGCAGACAAACGTCTGCAATGCAGATTCATGAGAATTGATTGCTTTGGAATAATTATTAATAAAAGAAACTATACTTTAATGGATTAACAACTTATTGTGTGTTAACTTGTATACGCTTATGTGTGGCTGACCGACCAAACAGTGATCATCAGCCGTGTGCCTATTACTGCGTTTGTATGTCGGTCGTTAACGAACAACCAAACAAACCAATGTAATTGCTGCGTGTATTTTTTGGGGGTGATTTTTAATGAATAATTTAATTAGCAAAAATGCAAATTTGCAAAAAAATTAACAAGTTTTTAATTTCAACTATACCTATCGATAGGAAATTTAACGTACATTTAAATGACACCCGACAACAATATTTTATTTTCACTGGAAAAGCCAAAAATTCACAATTATTTTGGTTTATTTGTTATTTGTTATCATTTTTTTTCGAATGCCGACGGCAATACAATGTTTGCAAAACTAGACGGCGGGGAACGGGACACGGTACGCGACGCGTTGTAAAACGGCCACTGAACAAATAAACGACACGAATTGTTGTTGTTTAACACAATTATTTCGAAAATTCTTTTTCTATAGAATTTTATTATTTTTTTCACAAGGCACTTTTTTCACTTTACGTACCTAGTTGTTTTTAATGGAAAATATATGATGATGAGGATGATGATAATGATGTGTGTGTGGACTGTTTGCGCCAATGCGGGGAAAGGGGGAATTGCAAAGCAAACCAAACAAAATAGAATAAATAAAAAGACGATAGCGGGGTTAGTTTTATAATATAAAATAAGGCAAAAGCCAGGTTTTATTAATAATAAATATAAATAGGGTTTTGGTAAACAATATTAACTTAATTTGCATGATAGCGGGGGAGAGCCTTCGTTCGTATCGGGGCGATAAAAGAAGAGAATGTTTAACAACAAAACAACGATCCCAACATGAAGTAAGTCGGCGTTGGCGGCATTCGCCACTCGTTGAAATCTGTTGACATTGACAGATTCCAACGATGTTAATCATTTACAAGTAATTAAGCGTTAACCCATTGTTAACGTAGCAACACACTAATCTAAATTAAACAATGACCATTGGATTATATTTAGCTGTAAAATGGACCACAACAACTAACAGCCCGACGGAGTGCATAACTATTGGCAAATGTCCCTAGTCAAAATCCTAATATCAAAGGCGAAATCTTCCAATATGGATTTGGCTATAAGGGGGCTTCTAACATATTGTAGTGTTGTAGGGTATAACATAGTCGGTCCAGCACGACTATAGCCTTTGCTTACTTGTTTATATATAAATTTAAAGAAGTAAGTGTGGCCAGTTCCTCTGACCCCAAACAGATACCTAGAGTTGGAGGGAAAGAGTCAAGATTACGTCGTGTTCTAACTGTGGAACAGATATCTTCATGAGTTTGGCAAATATTAGGATTTCAGATAAATCGAAAAAATGGGCGCAAAATTGGGCGTGGTCACCTTTTCTTTGCATAAAAACCTAAATCGGGGTAGGGCGAACATTTAAAAAAGCAATATCCAAATAGTTCCAACCGGTCTCAACTGGTTCAATTACCAACGAACAACAATTGGTTTATACATAGATTAAAAAGTAGGCGTGGTCAGTTCCTCAGCCCCCAAATAAATAATTTTAAAAACCTTATTATTGTAATACTTTATTGCGTAAACAAACAAATAGCTCGGTCTTCCAAAGCAGGAACATGCTAAATTTAGTCCGCATATACGAAGGGATTGTACTTCGGATTTATAAATATCATAGCAAATGCCAAGCGTGACGGAAACTGCAATCTTTTGAAGTTGAAAGGCATTTCTGTTGCAATTAGAGAATTCGAGGTAGTAACATACTTTCCAGTAATAATCATACCCTCAATTAAATTTTTGTGTAGTTTTTATACTCTCCACCATAGTATGGAGGGTATATTAAGTTTATTATTCCGTTCGTAACACTTCGAAATATACATTTTAGATTCCACAAAGTATATGTATTCTTGAACAGTATGAAATTCTATGTCGATTTAGCGTCCGTCAATCTGTCAGTCTGTGGAAATCACTTTAACTTCCGAACGAAATAAAGTAGGTTGATGAAATTTTACCCAAATGTATATTATGTCTGCAGGACTTTTGCTATTGAAAATGGAAAATGGAACATGTAGGTTCACGTTTTGGTACAGCGCCCATATAACGGTACCTCCCGATATTCGGTACTTTGATGATTTTAGAGACATTATTCGCCGGAATTGGTTCATATTTGGTATTTGAAGTTCGTAATGCTTACTACTTACTACCTATGACAGAAGATTGTCTGTGCAGGTCCACGTCTCCGTATTCATTTGGTATTTTTAAGATTTTAAAACAATTTTTAACGTATTTTATTTATTTGTTTATTATTTTTTTTTTTCTTTGAAACATGAAAAATTCGTTCCAAATGGTGGAGGGCACTTACAGCTTTTTATACCCTACACCACAAGGTGGTCAGGGTATTATGTCTTTGTGCATTTGTTTGTAACAGGCAAAAGGAAACGAGATAGACACATAGTTCCTTTTGATGATCTGCATAGAATCACATTCTGAGTCGATTTATGCATGTCCGTCCGTCCGTCTGTCCGTCTGTCCATGTATTTTTGTAAACAAAGTACAGTTCGCATTTATTGCCCTATTCAGATAAAATTTTGCACAAATCATTTGTTTGGCCCAAGGACGAACCCTATTGAAATTGGAGATAATCGGTCAAAATTTAGATATAGCTCCCATATATATCTTCATCCGACTTGCCTTTTATTGTGCATGCCAAATGCCAAATTTGATCGAAATCGGTTCAGATTTAGCTATAGCTCCCATATATATTGTTCATCCGATTTGCTATTTTTGTCCTCCGCAGCCGTAATATGCACTCTGTAACAACAATATTTGGGGAAATATATCAAATACAGCTCAGAAATATATTTACAAAATCTTATTGAGATCGGTTCAGATTTGGATATAGCTTCCATATATAACTTCGTCCGATTTACATTTGATTGTGCACCAAACGTCTAATATTTGTCCAAATTGGATGAAATTTGGCACTTACGACCGAATTGAGTCTAGTAGCTAATTTGTCGAATTTGGTGAAGAGCGGTTCAGATATAGCTATAGCTCCCATATACACTTTTCATCTGATTTGTCATATTTGTTACCCACAGCCGTAATATACACTCCGTAACAACGATATTTAGGGAAATATATCAAATACCGCTCGGAAATATCTTTACTAAATTTGATCGAGATCGGTTCAGATTTGGATATATCTCCCATATATATCCTTGTCCGATTTCAAATTAATTGTGCACCAAATGGGCAATACAAGTCCGAATTGAAAAGATACAAATGCTTCGGCATATTTAGTCCTTTGAACTTTAAATTATAATTATAATCATAGCGTGTATGATTGAATTCTCCCATAAAAATTTTTAATTGTTATGTGGAGCTCTACTAAATTGTAGTGGTGTAGGGTATCATAAAGTCGGCCCCGCCCGACTTTAAGACCTTCTTTATTGGTTTACTTGTTTACTGTTAGCCTTATACCATTGCAAAGCCGTTGTGGGTCAATGCTTCTTAATAGAGTCATATTCCAATCTGATACAATTTCAATAAGTTGGTAAAATTTACATTTACACCAAATTCCGTCACTCAGTCCATATTTCATTGAAATTGGAGGTACATACCGTGTTTGTTGCATAATATATGTGAAATCGGGCGAAAATATATATGGGAGCTATATCCAAATCTGAACCGATTTCAATATAATTTAACAAATTTATTTTCTGATCAAATCCCGTCACATGTTTCAAATTTCATTGCAATCGAATGTTTAATGCATCAAACATGAAATCGGGCGAAAATATATATGAGAGCTATATCCAAATCTGAACCGATTTCCATATAAAATGGAAAATCTGTAATCGATCAATAGATATGTGCATATAAAATCAAATTATTGGGTGGTACCTCCGATTCTGATGCTATATCTCCAGTTCCGAGTGGAATTTCAAATATATATATATATATATATATATATATATATATATATATATATATATATATATATATATATATATATATATATATATATATATATATATATATATATATATATATATATATATATATATATATATATATATATATATATATATATATATATATATATATATATATATATATATATATATATATACAATGTTACTTTCAGGCGATGTTCTAGTATGCTTGAAAAATTTCAGGAAAGTTTGTTCAGCGGTTTTCGAGTCTATAAATTACAAACAAACAAACAAATAAACACACAAACAAACGTACAAACATTTTCCTGTTTTATAGATATAGATAGATTAGAAGTATGCGTTGTCAAACCGATATCTTCATTATCTGGCAAATATAAAGGCTTTAAATAAATAAAGTAGTGGGCGTAAAAGAAGCCGTGGTCAATATTTTTTCTGTAAAAACCTCACTCGGGGTATGACGAACGTTTGTACAAAAATTTATGCAAATCCGTTCAGCCGTTCTCAACTGATTCCATTACCAATGAACATCAATTGATTTTTATATATATAGATAGATTGGCATATTTTACGCAATTTTTCTTTTCCCAAGATTCCATTCCGAAGTTGTATGAATTGTGAAAATCCGTCAAAACGTTCTTGAGTTATAAGCATAGTAACTAATAAGCAAATTGAAAAAAAAGTCTTCAACTTGTTCGCAGGTTTTTTACAGTGAATGTTTAAAGGTCCTTACGAAGTTTGGTTCTTACTATTATTTTGAAATTTTTTTCCATTGAATAAATGTTCTCTATTTTTTCCCGATTTTAGGGTTTTTGCAATGCAATAGGCTCTTCTTTGAAAAAAGTAATTATCTTTTAACTTTGGTTTGACCACGTTAAATTATTTTGACATCATCTATTTAGGTCCGCCACTCCATAATTGTCGTCGCTTTATACTACCCAAAAAGACTACACATCATATTAGAATTCAATTAAAAACAAGTAAGCAAAGGCTACAGTCGAGCGGGGCCGACCGTTGAATACCCTACAACACTATAATAAACGATACAGTTTATATAGGCCAGATACTTGAAAGTATTCCGCAAGATATTGTGACAAATAATAAAAGAAAACCATCAGGTTTCGTTCTCTAATTTTCGAATAATAGCAACTTTAACTAATTTGCTCATTTCCAATTTATTGGTAGATGATGCACGTAAATGGTCTTCCTAGATCTGAAACCAATATTTCCCAAAGACCTATAATCTCTCAGAAGTGGCAAAAGATTAATATTTATTATTGGTTTTTGACTGAACGAAATCAGCGTTAACGAAATAGTCAGAAGTGCGTCTTACCTGTATTTGCGAATTCTGAAAAAAGTCACTGGAATGGTCATTTTCGTATCTTGTCAACAAAAGTTGGCAAACTATTTCACACATTGAATATTTTTGGAGGGCCATCCAAAACTGCTTGGCTTTTGCAATGCCCGGTAACCCCCATTCAAATATGCATAAGGATCGGGCAATAATCACGACCTGTTGACAAATTTTGCAGTTTTTTGGTCCATTTCAACCCCTAAATATATGACGATCATCTCCAAAAAGAGTAGGCTTCTATTCTGACCCTCATCTTATCTCCATGCAAAATTTCGTAAGCATCGGGCCATAAATGCGATCTGTATATGATATCCTGATATCCTAACTACTTAGTTTTGTTAGCTGTAGAAATATTACCAAATGTTTAATTCAAAATGAAAATATGCCAAAAATGTGACAAAATTGAAAAAATATGAGAAAATGTTACAAAACCAATATTTTCATCTTTAGAGAGATATTTTTGTGCGATTTTTTTAGACGTTTTTTCTTTCCTGCCAAGAGGCCATTCTGAATTAATGAGAACTGTCGAAATCAGTTCAGCCGTTCTCGACATATAAGAGATCTTTCAAGCATATCTTCTTTGATAAACATATATATCGCACATATTTTGCTATATATCCGTTTTGTTGGATGTTAACATCAATGTAAAGATTAGAAGTAACCTTGCCATGGCTTTGTGATTTCGCCGGGATTTAAAATATTCGCGGTTTAATGAAAATTTTTGAATTTTTTCAACACAAAAGATATGGTCTATTTTACCCGCTAAATATTATCCGATGACCACCCAAATTGGTAGGCTTCTTCCCCGCCCTAAACTCTAGCTACATGCGAAGTTCCGCGTCGATTGGTCTATAATTGCGACCTGTATAGCTACTGCAAAATCCGACATTTTTTCAGTTTTTGGTCCATTTCGACCCCTAAATATTATACGATCATCTCCAAAAGAAATAGGCTTCTATTCTGACCCTAGCCCCGCCTACATTCTAAATTTCGTGAAGATCGGGCCATAATTGCGACCTGTAGAGTGATTACAAATTAACATGGACAGACGGACGGACGGACATACATAGCTAGATCGACTCAACTCGGCGAGATAGGAAGATCCATATATACTTTCCTATGTGGGAAATCAATATTTCGAGGTGTTACATAATTTTTGGCCCAATCAAACTTATAATACCCCCAACACATAGTGTTGTAGGGTATAAAAACACTAAAAATGTACACTCCAAAATAGTAAGTTAAAATGGAAAAAATCATGCAAAATAAAACATTACTATTGTACACCTCAAAAGACAAAATGAAAATTTTCAAATTTCACATTTTTACGCGATTTTTTTGGATTTTATCTATTTCTTCCAATTCCGATTTTGTGTTAATCGTTAAAATCAGATAAGCGGTTTTGAGTTATAAGCGTAGCAATTAACACAAATTTATTTGATATATATAGATAGAAATTCCTAGGGTTGGAGGGAAAGTCAACAGTATACTGTGTAATAATTTTCAAACCGATATCTTCATTATCTGGTGAATATAAAGATTTTAGATAAATCAAGATAGTGAGCGTAAAAGTAGGCGCGGTCAATATTTTTTTCTTTAAAAACCTAACTCGAGGTATGATGAACGTTTGTACAAAAAATATGGAAATCGGTCCAGCCGTTTTCAACTGATTCCATTACCAACGAACAACAATTGATTTTTATATATATATAGAAGATTGAAATTTATTATATTTCTGGATATGGGAATTTAAAGTCTCTTGTGTGTACGAGTATAAACAAGTAAAAAAGCTGTAAGTTCGGCCGGTCCGAACTTTTAATACCCTCCACCATTTGGTACAAATTTTGCAATTTCCAAAAAATAAATAAATAAAATCCGTTAAAAATTCTGTTAAAATCTTAAAAATACCGAATGCTTATTCGAAGACGTGGTCCTGCATAGGCAACTTTTGTCATAAGTTATTACAATATTTAAATATTTATAATGTACCTAAAATCATCAAAATACCAAATATGGGGGGTACCGTCATATGGGGGCTATATGAAGAGGTAGAACAACATGGCTCATTTTTTGACTTAGGATGTAGTCTCCGTTACGAATTTCAAATACCAAACAATGTCGCTAAAATCATCAAAATACCGAATATCGGGGGGTACCATTATATGGGGGCTACACGAAGACGTGGACCTACACAGATAATTTTCTGTCTTAGGCTGTAGTATCCATTAAGATCTTCAAATGCCAAATTTGAAACAGTCCCGGTGAATAATGTCGCTAAAATCATCAAAATACCGAATATCGGGAGGTACCGTTATATGGGGGCTATATGATAACTTCCACGTCCACGTATAGCCCCCATGTAACGGTACCTCCCGATATTCGGTATTTTGATGATTTTAGCGACATTATTCACAGGAATTGTTTCATATTTGGCATTTGAAGTTTGAAAAGGATACTACAACCTGAGACAGAAAAATGTCTGTGCAGTCCAGGTCTTCGTATAGGCCCCATATATCAGTACCTCCTTATATTCGGTATTTTGACGATTTTAGGTACAATACTCACCGAAATTGTTTGAGATATCGTAATTGAAGTTCGTAATGAAAGCTACAGCCTGTACAGAAAATTGTCTATACAGGTCCAGGTCTTCGTATAGCTCCTATATAACGGTACCTCCCTATGTACGGTATTTTGATGATATTGGCTACATTATTCACCGTTTATTTCAAGTTTCGAATTTGAATATGATAATGGCTTGTGACAAACAATGCCTATGTAGGTGCACGTAGTACAGTCCCTAATATAACGGCTTTATTCGGTATATTTAAAATTAATTTTTGGCAAATGTTATCTTTTTCGAAAATTTTCAAATTCGTTCTAAATGGTGGAGGGTATTCAAAGTTCGGCCCGGCCGAACTTACTACTTTTTTACTTGTTTTAAGATAAAACTTATTCATTGCAAACAAACAAATAAATTATGCCACCAATATATATCATATGGATAGTGAACAAAGTATATTCAAACCCCGTTCATAAAATTGAAGCATACACACAAAAATTGGCATAAACACATAATAATTTATCAACCACTTACTATTATACTCAGGAGTCTAGAACCGAATGGCCTTTGGTCGCTGGATACCTTGTGATGTAAGTTGTGTGTTTTTATTACATTTGTATATTGATACCTATTTTATTATAAGTCTCATAATATTTCGACATACTGTGGAGAAGCTAACCTCATACCGGACTCTTATTTGGGACCTAGCATTGTGCTTGCTCTCATTTGGTGTTGGTATAAGCACCGTTATTCTCCTTATGAGATTAGTTTGAACCCGATTCCCATTATTTTCTCTATCCCGGACCTGGCGAACTTCGTCTTGCAAAGTTTGAAAGACACATTTTAAATTTGCTGACCTCTATCGTAATTGCAAATGGTAAACGAAAAGGCTCACGGACATAATTTAATCAACAAAGATTTCTACTCTTTAATATATTTTATGGGGTCCTAACTTTTATAAATCGATGAAACGTTATTTATGATAGTTAAATTAAAGTCATATTGCACGGATTTCAAATCTAGAAATAACTATAATAAGCAACTGCCTTTATTTAATATCATATAACTAAAACGTTCGTGTTTTATTTATTTGGTTTAATTTCACGCAATCTCGGCGTGTTAAAGAGTAGAAATCTTTGTCGATTAAATTATGTCCGTGAGCCTCTCCGTTCACCATTTTCAATTACAATAGAGGTCACCAAATTTAATATGCGTCTTCCAAACTTTGCACAGGCTTTAATATTATTCTAAGGACGATTGATGTTACAAAAGGTATCAATTTGCCTTCATATAATATTATCTCCTTAATATTCCTATATTAAAGTGCTAAAAGCATTTCGAGGTTATGAAACATTTGTAAAAAAAAATTACAACAAAATTCCACATTATGATTTATTTTCTATCAGTATCTCTTTACATTCGTTATCTCTTTATATTCGTTATATCATCGTGTTTAATTAAATTTTCAAACCTCAATTATCAGTGTTATAAAGGGTTTAGCCATATTTTCCAAATCAAAAGTAATTTTGAATTCGTAACTTTTAGAAGACCATGTTGAAAGGAATTTAGTTTTTACCAGTGTAATATCCTATGTCAATTAATTTATATCCGCCTGTGTATGCGGTCGTTCGTTGAAATCGCAATAAAGGCGAAATATTTAAATAAATCTTTTATACAATATTTCTAGGAAGTTCGAATATATCCGTTCCGTGTAGGTACAATAATACCAAATTCGTCCTTTTGCATGTTTTTCTTACAATTTCTACCAAATGAATTTAAAGTTTTCGGTGTTGTGAGATCAATATATATATATATATATATATATATATATATATATATATATATATATATATATATATATATATATATATATATATATATATATATATATATATATATATATATATATATATATATATATATATATATATATATATATATATATATATTTATATATATATATATATATATATATATATATATATATATATATATATACTAGCTGGCCCAAACCGGCCCGTAGTTTTTGTCTTTATTGCATAGTTTTTAAATAATAATAATTCAAAGATCTGCTCAAATAAGTGGCATAACTTTTAGTACAAATGATATTTCGACTAAGAAATAAATACACATCGCATAAATGTCAATACAGGTTCACGTACAGGGCGACTTATAGTGTTTTTAAAAACATTTTTAAAAACTTGATTCCATTTTTCAGAGGTTATAATTTGACAGTTAAAAATGGTAGTGCGTGGCCGGCCATGTGGTACCCTACAACACTGCAATATGTTAGAAGCCCCCTTATGTCCAAACCCATTTTGGAAGATTTCGCTTTTGAAATTATGTGACAGAGCACTGCCCAGATATTACCCTTAGCATTTTGACCAGAGACATTTGCCCAATATTTACGCACTCCGTCATATTTTGCGATCATCTCCAAAAGCAAGAGGCCCCTCTGTATCTCCAAATTTCGACTCTTCTATACGATCTTCTTGTCTACGATATCTGGCTATATTCGTCAACAAAATCAGCAAAAAAAGGCAGAAGTTCGCATTTTGTGTAATTCGGCTATCGCCTGTAAGTAATGTTGGTATTTTTCAGACAAATCTAGTGGTCCATTCTACCCGCTGTCTTAAACTCTAACTTCATGCGAGATTTCGTGTCCTTTGGTTTCTATTTATAACCTATATAACGGCTGCAAAATCAGGAACATTTTTAGTTGCTCCATTTCAACCCCTAAATATATTGCGGACATCTTTGAAAACAATAGGCCTAGCCTAGTATACATCAACCACAACCCTACCCTTTTCGTGAGGATCGGACGATAATTGCAATCCGTATATAATATCCCAAACCTGTGTTGTTAAGTGGAAAAATAGTACAAAATGTACACCTAAATATTATAAGTCAAATTGAAAAAATCGCATGCGATAAAAAATATGAAAAAATAAAAAAATGTCACAGAATACTACAAAGTCTTTATTAACATCATTTTTGACTTATTTTTATTCGATTTTTTTAGCTTTTATACTTTTATGTCAAGAGGCCATTCTGAATTTACAAAATTTGTCAAAATCGGTCCAGCCATTCTTGAGATATAATCATTCCATCTAACATTCCTTTCCTTTGTATATACACATTGTATATATTTCGCTATATATATCCGATATATTTACTATCGGCATCTACGTTACGGTCAGAATTGACCTGTTCGTCTATTTATGATTTCGCCGGGACTAAAAATATTCGCGGTTTAATGGAAATTTGACTTTTATTTAACACAAATGTTATAGTCTTTTTCACCCACTAAATAATACCCGATGACCATCGAAATTGGAAGGCTTCTGCCCAGCCCGAAGCTTTAGCCCCATACTAATTTCCGCGTCGATTGTTCCATAATTGCGACCTGTAGAGCAACTGCAAAATCAGAATTTTTTTTCAGTTTTTGGTCCATTTCGACCCCTAAATATTGTGCGATCAAAATAGGGTTCTATTCTGACCTTAACTCCACCTCCATTCAAAATTTCGTGAAGATCGGGCCATAATTGCGACCTGTAGAGTGATTACAAATTAACATGGACAGACGGACGGACGGACATACATAGCTAGATCGACTCAGCTCGGCGAGATAGGAAGATCCATATATACTTTCCTATGTGGGAAACGAATATTTCGAGGTGTTACATAATTTTTGGCCCAATCAAACTTATAATACTTCCATCACATAGTGTTGTAGGGTATAAAAAGTATACATCAACTACCCCCAACGTATCCTAAATACACATTTTAAGCCAAATCGATTCGAAAATATATTTTCAGTTCTCATTGGTGGATTATTTCCATATCTACCCAATTTTTTTAAAGTTTTGGACCTCAGAAGCGATAGTTATTTCTAAATTGAAATCCTGGCAATATGACTTTAATTTAAAGTTTCATCGGTTTATAAAAGTTAGGGACCACATAAAGTATGTTAAAGAGTAGAAATCGTTGTCGATTAAATTATGTCCGTGAGCATCTCTGTTCACCATTTGCAATTACAACAGAGGTCACCAAATTTAATATGCGCCTTTCAAACTGTGCACAGGCTTTAATATTATTCTTAGGACGATTGATGTTACAAAAGGTATCAATTTGGCCTCATATAATATTATCTCCAAATATTCGTCGACCAAGTTTGCTCTAATTTGGCCGATTTGAGGTATTTTAAAGAGCTCAAAGCATTTTCGAGATTATAAATCATTTGTAAAAAAATTACAACAACATTCCACATGGAGGGTATATTCATTTTGTCATTTCGTTTGTAACTCATCGAAATAATGATCTTAGACCCAACAAAGTATATATATTCTTGAACATCGTAAAATTCTAAGACGATTTAGCGATGTCCGTCCGTCTGTCTGTCTCTTGTAATCACGCTATCTTTCGAAGGAATTGAGATAGAAGACTAAAATTTTGCACACATGATTATTTTTCCAGTAGGCAGGTTAAGTAATAGCCCCCATATAACGGTACCTCCCGATATTCGGCTGAAGTGGTATTTGAAGTTCGTAATGGATACTACAGCCTATGCCAGAAAATTGTCTGTGTAGGTCCACGTCTTCATATAGCCCCCATATAACAGTACCCCCTGATATTCGGTATTTTGATTATTGTAGCCACATTTTTTCAAGAATGTCTTCGAATTCTTGCAGCGATACATCGTTGCACTGCATTTCTAGCCATATTTTAACGTTTTTATTCGGAAAGCTGATTTGGCCAATTGTGATGTAGTATTAACCCTTACATCTTCCTTGGTTTCATTATTTTGGGTGAGAGCTCTAACTTTTTCCTCAGAGTAAGAACTTGTCGGCGGGAACATATCCATATCCTCAAAGTTTCGAGCGGCAACAAAAACACAATAGTCTCTAAAGGAACGTTTTTATACCCTCCGCCATAGTATGGAGGGTATAATAAGTTTGTCATTCCGTTTGTAACACCTCGAAATACACATTTTAGACCCCATAAAATATATATTCTTTATCTGCATAAAATTCTATGTCGATTTAGCGATGTCCGTCCGTCTATCCGTCTGTCCATTTGTGGAAATCACTCTAGCTTCAGAACGAATTGAAGTAGATTGATAAAATTTTGCTCAAATGTATATTATGTTTGCAGGACTTTTGGTATTGAAAATGGGTCCACGTTTTGGTATAGTCCCTATATAACGGTACCTCCCGATATTCGGCATTTTAATGACTGAATTTTAGAGACATTATTTACCGGAATTGTTTCAATATTGGTATTCGAAGTTCGTAATGGATAGTAGAGCCTAAGACAGAAAATTGTCTGTGCAGGTCCACGTCTTCGTTGAGCCCCCATATAACGGCACCTCCCGATATTCGGTATTTTGATGATTTTAGCAAATTTATTCACCGGAATAGTTTAAAATTTGGTATTTGAAGTTCATAATGGATACTACAGCCTAAGGCAGAAAATTGTCTGTGCAGGTCCACGTCTTCGTAGAGCCCCCATATAACGGCACCTCCCGATATTCGGAATTTTAATGATTGTATGGAATTTTTTTCACGAGAATTGTTTCAAATTTTGTATTTGTAGTTCGTAATGGATACTACAGCCTATGACAGAAAATTGTCTGTGCAGGTCCACGTCTTCGTATAGCCCCATATAACGGTGATTGATGATTTATGACAGCTACATTCGGTATTTTGAAGATTTTAACAGAATTTTTAACGGATTTAATTGTTTTTGAGAATTGCCAAATCCGTTCCAAATGGTGGGGGCATTCAAAGTTTGGCCCGGCAGAACTTACTGCTTTTTAACTTGTTATACCATCCACCATACTATGGAGGGTATATTAATTTTGTTATTCCGTTTGTAACTCCTCGAAATACTCATGTCAGACCCAATAAAGTATATATATTCTTGATCAGCGTAAAATTTTAAGTCGATTTAGGAATGTCCTTATGTCTGTCTGCCTCTTTGTCTGACGCTACAGTCAAAACGAATTAAGATAGGAAGCAAACATTTTGCACAGATCAGTCTTTTGTATGCAGGCAAGACAAGTTCGAAGATGGGCTATATCGGTCCACGATATCGTATAGCCCCCATATAACGATACCCCCGATATTCGGTGTTTTTATGATTGTAGCCACATTTTTGAACGGAATTGTCTAAAATTCTACACAAGGAGTTCTTTGTGAGCATCTTACTCCCTGTAAGCGAATTGTCTATGTAGGTCCACGATATCGTATAGCCCCCATATAACGGTACCCCCCCGGTATCCGTTATTTTGATGATTTTAGCCAGATTTTTCAATGGAATTGTATAAAAATCCACACAGGGAGTTCTCTGTGAGTACTTTATCCCTTGAGAATCATCTATATAGGTCCACGATATCGTATCATGGGGGCTATAACAGTACCCCCTGATATTCGGTATTTTGATGATTTTAGCCACATTTTTTCAAGAATGTCTTCGAATTCTTGCAGCGATACATCGTTGCACTGCATTTCTAGCCATATTTTAATGTTTTGATTCGAAAGCTGATTTGGCCAATTGTGATGCAATATTAAGCCTTTCCTCTTCCTTGGTTTCATTATTTTGGGTGAGAGTTCTAACTTTTTCCTCAGAGTTAGGACTTGTCGGCGGGAACATATCCATATCCTCAAAGTTTCGGGTGGCAACAAAAACACAATAGTCACATTCGCAGTTATTTGGATAAAATGGCCAATATCTTCTAGCCATTTCGAGAGTCTCTCGATCATCATCACAATATTCCGTGTCTCTTTTGTCATCAAAAGGGCATGTAATGTCACCCTTTGCATCATTAACTTGTTATCTGCGGGGGCCTCTGATTGGTTGTCAGCCCAAAGGTAGGCAAGGCAATTTTTGCACATTCCTCAGCTTCCAGTGGTACTTCTTCCGGACTTAGGAAATATTATTCAAATACTGGTATTTTAAGCATTCCTCAATTTTCGCTTCTGCAGTATCTGCATTCGACTCACAGCCTCGTGTTCTCGTCGCCATTAATTTATGCGCTAACACAAGGCATTTATCCACTGCTACTGAACTATCCTGGATTCTCTAAAGGAACGTTTTTTATACCCTCCACCATAGTATGGAGGGTATAATATATTTGTCATTCCGTTTGTAACACCTCGAAATACACATTTTAGACCCCACAAAAAATTTAAAATGGGTCCACGTTTTGGTATAGTCCCTTTATAACTGTACCTCCCGATATTCGGTATTTTAATGACTTTAGAGACATTATTCACCGGAAATGTTTCAATATTGATATTCGAAGTTCGTAATGGATAGTAGAGCCTAAGAAAGAAAATTGTCTATGCGTCTTCGTATAGCCCCCATATAACGGTACCTCCCGATATTCGGTATTTTGATGATTTTAGCAAATTTATTCACCGGAATAGTTTCAAATTTGGTATTTGAAGTTCGTAATGAATACTACAGCCTAAGACAGGAAATTGTCTGTGCAGGTCCACGTCTTCGTAGAGCCCCCTATAATGGTACCTCCCAATATTCGATATTTTGATGATATTAGCGACTTTTTTCACCGGAATTGTTTCAAATTTGGTAATTGAAGTTCGTTCCAATTTTGATGGTCATTGTGTTATATTTAGTGGGTGAAGTAGGTCATAACATTTGTGTTAAATAAAAGTCAAATTGCCACAAAACCGCGAATATTTTTAATCCCGTCGAAATCACAAATAGACGTAATGGTCAATTCTGACCGTTATGTAGATAACAATAGTAAATATATCGGATATATATAGCGAAATAAATACAATATGTATATACAAAAGGAGGGGATGTTAGCTAGAATGATTATATCTCAAGAATGGCTGGACCGATTTGGCAAATGTTGTGATTTCGGATTGCCCTCTTGGCATTGAAGTATAAAATCTAAAAAAAACCGCATAAAGAAATGCAATAATAATGTTAATATAGATTTTGTAGTATTTTATGACATATTTTTATTTTTTTTTTATCGCATGCGATATTTTCATTTTGACTTATAATATTGAAGTGTATATTTTGTAAAATTGTTTCACATTACAACGTAGGATGGGGTTATTACAGGGTTGGCCATATTCGACGGACCCATATGGCAACGGCCGAGAATATCGCTGCCGTACGAGCCAGTGTTGAGAGGTCCCCAAGAACATCCCAAAAACGCCGTTCTCAGCAGTTGGGCATGGCTCGGTCCACTTTACAACGGATTATTCGCATTGATTTGCATTTGTTCCCGTACAAAATTCAATTGACGCAAAGCCTCGTCGATTGGAATGGGCCCAAAGGACGCAAAGGTCCGTCGAATATGGGCAACCCTGTATATAAAGATTGCAATTATCGTCCGATCCTCATGAAAAGGGTAGGGTTAGGCTCAGAAGGGCTAGGCCTATTGTTTTCAAAGATGTCCGTAATATATTTAGGAGTTGAAATGGACCAACAACTAAAAATGTTTCTGATTTTCAGCCGTTATAATGGCTATAAATAGGACACGAAATCTCACATGAAGTTAGTGTTTAGGACAGCGTTTAGAATGAACCACTGTTTTTGTCTGAAAAATACCAACATATCCGAAATACACAAAAGGCGAACATTTGTTTTTTATACCCTACAACACTATGTGTTGGGGGTATTATAAGTTTGATTGGGCCAGAATTTATGTAACACCTCGAAATATTGGTTTCCCATATAGGAAAGTATATATGGATCTTCCTAGCTCGCCGAGCTGAGTCGATCTAGCTATGTATGTCCGTCCGTCCGTCTGTCCGTCTGTCCGTCTGTCCATGTTAATTTGTAATCACTCTACAGGTCGCAATTATGGCCCGATCTTCACGAAATTTAAAATGTAGGTGGGGTTAAGGTCAGAATAGAACCCTATTTCTTTTGGAGATAATCGCATAATATTTAGGGGTTGAAATGGACCAAATACTGAAAATTTTCTTGATTTTCCAGTTGCTCTACAGGTCGCAGTTATAGACCAATCGACACGGAATTTCGCATGTAGCTAGAGTTTAGGGCGGGGAAGAAGCCTACCAATTTGGGTGGTCATCGGATAATATTTAGCGGGTAAAATAGACCATATCTTTTGTGTTGAAAAAATTCAAAAATTTTCATTAAACCGTGAATTTTTTAAGTCCCGTCGAAATCACAAAGCCATGACAAGGTTACTTCTGATCTTTACATTGATGTTAACATCCAACAAATCGGATATATAGCAAAATATGTGCGATATATATGTCTATCAAAGAAGATATGCTTGAAAGATGTCTTACATGTCGAGAACGGCTGAACTGATTTCGACAGTTCTCATTAATGGTTTCTCAGATTTCGACAGTTCTCAGAATGGCCTCTTGGCAGGAAAGAAAAAACGTCTAAAAAATCGCAAAAGATGTCTCTCTAAAGATGAAAATATTGATTTTGTAAAATTTTCTCATATTTTTTCAATTTTGTAATATTTTTGGCATATTTTCATTTTGAATTAAACATTTGGTAATATTCTACAGCTAACAAAACTAAGTAGTTAGGATATCAGGATATCATATACAGATCGCATTTATGGCCCGATCCTTACGAAATTTTGCATGGGGATAAGATGAGGGTCAGAATAGAAGCCTACTCTTTTTGGAGATGATCGCCATATATTTAGGGGTTGAAATGGACCAAAAAAACTGCAAAATTGTCAGCAGGTCGTAATTATCGCCCGACCCTCACGCACAAATTTTGTAGACAAAATACGAAAATGTCCATTCCAGTGACTTTTTGGGGAATTCACAAAACAGGAAAGACGCACCTCTGACTATTTCGTTAACGCTGATTTCGTTGAAGAATATAGTCAAATGGCTGTATCTCATATAGATGCGTTTCAGTCAAAAACCAATAATAAATGTTAATCTTTTGCCACTTCTGAGAGATTATGGGTCTTTGGGAAATATTGGTTCCAGATCTAGGAAGACCATTTACGTGCAACATCTTCCACTAAATTGGAAATGAGCAAATTAGTTTAAGTTGCTATTATTCGAAAATTAGAGAACGAAACTTGATGGTTTTCTTTTATTATTTGTCACAATATCTTATGGAATTCTTTCGAGTATTCTTAGTATAGTGTTGTATCACTTATTATAGTGTTGTAGGGTATTCAACGGTCGGTCCCACTCGACTGTAGCCTTTTCTTACTTGTTTTATGCTGATTTTGTTGATGAATATAGCCAAATATCGTAGACAAGAAAAGCATATAGATGAGTCTGAGTTTGGCGATATAGAGGGGCTCCTTGCTTTTGGAGATGATCGCAAAATATTAGTCGTTCAAATGTTCAGAAAACAGAAAAAATTCGACATTCGACACGCCTGAGAAAAACGTTAAGGACAGTGAAGATTTCTAGCATTTTGGATGACCAAAGGATTATATTTAGCTGTAAAATGGACCACAAAAACTAACAGCACGACGGAGTGCGTAAATATTGGGCAAATGTCCTTGGTCAAAATGCTAAGGGTAATATCTGGGCAGAACACCGTAACATGATTTCAAAAGCGAAATCTTCAAATTACGTCTTTAGAGTTCATAATGGGAACTTCAGTTTGTGACAGAAAATTGTCTATGCAGGTCCAGGTCTTCGTATAGACCCCATATTCGGTATTTTGACGATTTTAAGAACAATACTCACCGAGTTGGTTGAGATGTCGTATTTAAAGTTCGTAATGGATGCTACAGCCTGTGACAGAAAGTTGTCTATGCAGGTCCAGGTCTTCGTATAGTCTGATGCAATGGTACCTCTCTATATACTGTATTTTATTTATGACAAAAAAACCTACGCAGGTCCACGTCGTATAGACCCAAATATAACGGATATATTCGTCATTTTTAAGATTTTAATATAATTTTTAACGGATTTTATTTTTTTAAAAATTTCCAATTTCGTTCCAAATGCTGGAGGGTATTCAAAGTTTGGCCCCGCCGAACTTACTGCTTTTAAACTTGTTATACCCGCGTGTAACTCCTCGAAATACTCATTTTGCACAGATCAGCCTTTTGTGTGCAGGCAGGTCAAGTTCGAAGGACTATATCGGTCCACGATATCGTATAGCTCCCATATACCGCCCACCCCCCTTTATTCGGTATTTTGATGATTTTATGCACATTCTCCAATGGAATTGTGTGAAATTCTACACAAGGAGTTTTTGTGAGCACTTTACCCACTGAAAGAGAATTGTCTATATATGTCCACGATATCGTGTAGCCCCCATATAACGATACCCCCGATATTCGGTATTTTGATGATTTTAGCCACATTTTTTAATGGAATTGTCTGAAGGACAAGGAGTTCTTTGTGAGCACCTTTCCCCCTAAAAAAGAATTGTCTATATAGGTCCACGATATCGTATAGCTCCCATATATCGGCCCCCCATTTTCGGTATTTTGATAACTTTAGCCACATTTTTTTACGGAATTGTCTGAAATTCCACATAGGAAGTTCATTGTGTATTTAATCTATTAATATTAGTCTATGGATAATTCCTTACAGAATATATATGTACATAACTAATAATTGTATAATTAAAATTGAGAATTTAAATCATTATTATTTTACTTTTTATAGTATTGAGATTGATTTTAACCAGATTTTTAAGGGAATTGTCTGAAATTCTACTCAAGGAGTTTCTTGTGAGTATTTTACTTCCTGAAAGGGAATTGTCTATATAGGTCCACGATATCGTATATCCCCAATATAACGGTACCTCCGATATTCGGTATTTTGATAATTTTAGCCATACTTTCTAATGGAATTATCTGAAAATCCACACAAGGTGCTCCTAGTAAGTACTCTATGCCATGGAAGATAAATATCTGTATAGGTCCACGATATCGTATAGCCCCCCATTAAAGACGTGCACAGTTCCATCTTAACATACCTGTTTCTGTGCGATAACAGAATTGAGTATGTACAGTTAAATACATTCGTGTTTCTGTTATAAGTTGATAATGTTATTCTCTTTAACTGAATGGTGGTGAGTAGATAAAAAGAGAATGAGAGCAACATATCTGTTTGCCTCTGATTTATTCAAATAGATCAAACAGTTACTGGTGGGAATACCATAAGTACTTATGGTATTATGTCGAACATTTGTAAAGAAATGTATTGCAAAGCAAACAAAGACAGGCAAAGATATTTGTTCTGTTTTGAATGCAATTTGCGTGCAAATAAAAAAATACATATGTAATAGTTTTATGTTGTGCAACAACACCTTTTATTAATTCATATAAATAACATTAATCAAAAACAAACAAAAAAATAATGCTTATAATAAAATAATTAATATATTAAAAGTGTTTAATTTGAGTAAAATTAATTTGGGCTCAATTAATTGACTATCTTTTTCATTTTGCAGTATAGAATAACATTTATGTTTGTTTAAGTTCGATAGGGAATTTTTATTATATTTATATACATTATTACAGGATTTGCAGACAACAAAATTTTCTATTTCAATATCATTTTCATTTTTTATAATGCTAAAACAGTCCCATACTTTGCTTCGTCCTCTTTTGTCACTTATTTTGTATTCACCTGACACAATTTTTTCTTTTATATCCAAATTATTCATTTTAAATATTGTTTTCACGTTAATATAGTTTTATTTAATTCGCACGTGCCAATCTTAATGCACTTGATTCGCCGCTTGTCTAACTTGATCTTCCACCACCAACATTGTTCGTATTCTCAAATATTTGTTGTACTCTCAAATATTTGTTGTACAACAAATATTTGTGAGTACAAACAAATAAATCTAAGCAAAACGAAAAATAACTGTTTGGAACTGTTTCTCTTTTGAAGGGTGGAGTGAGTGTGTTTAAGCAGAGCATAACTGAACTGTTATACTCATTCTCTCATGTATACCAGTAACAGCTGATAAGTATTTGGTGTATTTGTTTTTGCAATACTTTCAGCTATACCTTTGCACGCCTTTAGCCCCCATATAACTGTACAACCTATATTCGGTATTTTGACGATTTTAGCCACATTTTGTAACAGAATTTTCTGAAATTCTACACAAGGAGTTATTTGTGAGTACCTTACCCTCTGTAAGTGAATCGTCTATATAGGTCCACGATATCGTATAGCCCCCATATATCGGTACCCTCGATATTCGGTATTTTGATGATTTTAGCCACATTTTTCAAATGAATTGTATAAAAAACCACACAAGGAGTTCTCTGTGAGTACTTTTTCCCTTGGAAGAGAATTATCTAGATAGGTCCACGATATCGTATAGCCCCCATATAACGGTACCCTCTGTTATTCGGTATTTTGATGATTTTAGCCACAATTTTCAACGGAGTTGTATAAAAATCTACACAAGGAGTTCTTTGCGAGCACTTTACCCCCTGAAAATAATATTGTCCATATAGGTCCACGATATCGTATATCCCCCATATAAGCCATATTTTTCAATGGAATTTTCTGAAATTCCACACAAGGAGTTCATAGTTTGTACTTTACCCCTTTTATTATTATTATTATTATTATTATTATTTTTTCAAAATCGCTAAAAAAAACCTTGCAAAAATTCTGAAATCGGGAAAAAAAATTGTTATTGGAATCGAATAGTATAAAACTAATAGAACTCAAAAATCGGAAATTCATTGTGACTGCAATTAGTGAAAAAATATTTTACATTTTTTGCATATTTTTCATACTAATTTCGGTAAATGTTGGTAATTTAAGAAGCATCCATCCTTACAAAGAATGATCACATTTTGGTATAACCATCATAGGGTTTAAGCTTTTCTCGGGGTCTTTTTTGGTCCTTATTTGGCAGATTTGTTTCTAAGGGGGTAGAAAATCTATTCAAATAAAATTTTCAATTTTCGGAGTAGGGTCCATCTTGGTCTTAACCACATTCATCAATTGATTTGGCTAAAAAATTGTATTTAGGCTACTCTGGGGTTGAGAATCATCTTACAGCTAATTGTCCACATAGGCATTTATTTGAGTATAGTTCCCACATTCTATTGAATTTGAAACTCCCAAGAGAATATTGGTTGGGAACGTAGATGTGGGATGTACGTCTATATGACATAAACTTCGAAATGTCAAATTGTGGCAGGAACATGAGAAAAATCACGAATATTAATTTCTATGATCGTCATTGAATTACACTATGATGAAAAATATGGACTTTATGGGGTCTCCAACGCACAATTTAAATGACAAAAATAAATTAATTACCATCTTACGGTAATGGGTGTAAAAGAGTAATTATCTTTGACTATTCTGAAATCATTCTGCCCTCAATTAAAAGGTGGACGCAACAAAATACAACGCAGCACGGCCTCCTAAACTTTGGAAACATAAATTCCAAATGACAATACAACTCATTTGAATGGAAAATATTTCAAAGCTCTTTACAATACCAAAAATTGAGCTGAGTTTTCATATTGGTCAATTATAGATGTTCTATATCATATAAGTTTTTAATACTCAAATTAAAGCCTATAGCTGAGAAATAAGATCAGGCTATTCAAAATATTTGAAATCGACGGTAGATGAAAATATATATATATATATATATATATATATATATATATATATATATATATATATATATATATATATATATATATATATATATATAGATTAGAAATCCTTTGTCAAAAAATATAACATACAAGGTTGCCCATATTCGACGGACCCATGACTCTTTGGGCCCATTCCAATCGACGAGGCTTGTCCGCAGGCAACATTCTTTGCGTCAATTGAATTTTGTACGGGAACAAATGCAAATCAATGCGAATACGACAACAACCCTGTAAGTCCACTTTATTATTTATTTCCTATTCACCCGTGTCCGTATTTAACTAAATTTCAATTTTTCTCAATTTTTCAGTATTATATGTCTTAGCAATATTTTCCAAATCAAAAGTAATTTTGAATTCGTAACTTTTAGAAGATCGTGGTGTAAGTTACTTATTTTTACCAGTGTAAAATCCATTTTTCTAAAATCCTTATTTGATGATATCGGTTTGAAAATTATGACACGAGATACTCTTGACTTTCCCTCCAAAACTAAGTATTTATTTGGGGTCTGAAAACGCCTACCTTTTAATCTTTATATATAAAAATCAATTGTTGTTCCTTGGTAATGGAATCAGTTGAGAACGGCTGGACCGATTTGCATAATTTTTTGTACAAACGTTCGTCATACCCCGAGTTATGTTTTTAAAGAAAAAAATATTGACCACGCCTCCTTTTACGCCCACTACTACTTTTTAATGTATCTATATCTTCTTCTATCTATATATATAAAAATCAATTGTTGTTCGTTGGTAATGGAATCAGTTGAGAACGGCTTTATATTCTAACTTTCTAGGAATATTGTAGTTCCAAGATTAATCTAAATATTTCGCATTTATTGCGATTTCTACGAACGGGCACATACACAGACGGATATATTTTAATTGACATAGGATATTGCACTGGTATAAAATAAATAACACGATCTTCTAAAAGTTACGAATTCAAAATTACTTTTGATTTGGAAAATATTGCTAAGACCTTTATAATACTGAAAAATTTAAATTTAGTTAAATACGGGCTCGGGTGAATAGGAAATAAATAATAAAGTGGACTTATGTTGTATTTGTTTGATATAGGGTTTCTAACCTCAAAAATGCGTTTGCCCTTCAAAATATCTTAAATCGGCCAAATTAGAGCAAATTTGGTCAACGAATATTAGGAGATAATATTATATGAGGGCTATATCTAAATGAGATCAAATATATACCTTTTGTAATATCAATCATCCTAAGAATAATATAATAACCTGTGCAAAGTTTGAAAGACACATATTAAATTTGTTGACCTCTATCGTAATTGCAAATGGTGAACGAAAAGGCTCACGGACATAATGTAATCAACAAAGGTTTCTACTCTTTTACATACTTTTTGGGGTCCCTAACTTTTATAAATCGACGAAACTTTTTTTATGATAGTTAAATTAGAGTCATATTGCATGAATTTCAATTTAGAAATTACTATCGATTCTGATGTCCAAACCTCCAAAAAATTGCATAGATATGGAAATAATCCATCCAATGAGAACCAAAAATGCAAAATTCTTTGGGACTGTAATCAGTGAAATACCGAATATGAAAAGGCCCTGTACTATGCGGACTATACAAAATAGTGGAGCGAATTGAAAATTTTGTGAGAAAAGGATTCATATCCTCAGAAAATTCTTCCGAGCCCTTAAAAGTAACCTTAACTCACATGTAGCGTTAATCGAGGACTATGCCTTATCGTCAATAATTACACAGAGAAATTGTTCTGTCGGTAGATAAAAATCCCAAAAGGGGGTTTTCACAAAGACCTCAAATATTTTGCTCTATACTCCGCAAAAGTAACGATAGAGTTTTAAATTTGATACAGTCCTAGGGGTTACATGAAGAATCATTTGTACAAAATATATATCAAGTCGGTCTACATTGTGATATAGCCCCCTCAAATGATAGAGCCCCTTTCAAATTCCTCAAATGTTGGTAATTTGAGTATTTAGAAAGAAGAACACATTCTTTCAAATAATTATAAGTATGGGACCATGCTTTGGTATAACCCTTATAAGGAAGTATCCGCTGATTTCAGGTATTTGCACTATCTTGGTAAAATTTTTCAATTGATTTTACACTTGAAACACTATGAATCGCCCGTTGACATTTTTGCGATGCGTATTTATTTCTATTTAGTTGAGTCATCATGTATACAAAAAATTGTGCCACTTATGTAAGCCAGATCTATGAATTATTATACTTTAAAAACCAGTAAGGAAAGCTCAAAAGTCGGGCGGGGCCGACTATATGATACCCTACACCACTATGCATATTTAGTAGAGCTCTCGTAAAAAGGTTTATACAGGGCATTTCAGAGCTCTATGAGATATTTGGTGCAAAATCAAAATCTATCGTGCATTTTACGAACTATAGCTATCTTTGAACCGGGTTTCTCCGAATTTGACGTACTAGCTTCTAGACTGAATTCGGTCTTATGTACGAAAATTCAGGTGATTTGGGCTGATATTGGCCATTTGTTGCACAATTAACACGAAATCGGATGAAGATATATGGGAGGCATATCCAAATCGGAACAGATTTTAATAAAATTAAAATCAACTATTTTTGGGCTTTATCTGATATCTGGTACCAAATATCATTCCTGTGGAGTGCATATTACGAATGTGAGGGACTTAAAGACCAAATCGGATAAAAGATATATATGGGAGCTATAGCTATATCTGAACCGATTTTTACTAAAATTGGTGTACTTGCTTCTAAGCTGGTTTCGATCGGATTTGCCAAAATTGATGCTATTACGGCCATTTGGTGGTCAATCATCCGAAATCGGATGAGGATATATATGGGAGCTATATCCAAATCTGAACCGATTTCGATGTGCTCCATCTAATACCTGGTACCAAATATCACGGTTGTGGAGTGAATGTTACGAATATATGGTTGCTATATCTATATCTGAACCGATTTTCACTAAATTTGACATACTTGCTTCTAGGCTGAATTTGGTCCGATGAACTAAAATTCAGTCCATTTGGACTTATAGTGGCCATTTGGTGCACAATTAACCCGAAATCGGATGAAGATATATATGGGAGCTATATCCAAATCTGATCCGATTTCGATAAAATTACAAACAGCTGTTTCTGGGCTGTATCTTATATCTGGTACCAAATATCATTCTTGTGGAGTGCATATTACGAATGTGAGAGGCTTAAACACCAAATCGGATAAAACATATATATGGGAGCTATAGATGTTTCTGAACCGATTTTCTCCAAATTTGTTGTATTTGCTTTAAGGCTAATCTCGGTCACATGTGCAAAAATTCGGGCCATTTGGGCTGATATTGGCCATTTGGTGCACATTTAACCCGAAATCGGGTGAAGATATATATGGAAGCTATATCCAAATCTGAACCGATTTCGATAAAATTTAAAACAGCTATTTCTGTGCTCCATCTAATACCTGGTACCAAACATCACGGTTGTGGAGTGCATAGTAGGAATGTGAGGGACTTAAAGATCAAATTGGATGAAAGATATATATGGGAGCTATAGCTATATCTGAACCGATTTTCTCCAAATTTGATATACATGCTTCTAGGCCGAACTCGGTTGGGTGTGCCAAAATTCAGGTAATTTGGACTGATAGTGGACATTTGGTGCACATTTAACCCGAAATCGGATGAAGATATATATGGGAGCTATATTTAAATTTGATCCGATTCTCACCAATTTCAATAGGGTTCGTCCTTGGGCCAAAAAAATATTGTTTGGAAAATTTCATCTCAATCGGATAATAAATGCGATCTGCATTTTGTTCACAAGAATACATGGACAGACGGACGGACGGACGGACAGACGGACTGACATGCATAAATCGACTCAGAAAGTGATTCTATGAAGGTTCTCAAAAGTAACTATGGGTCTATCTCGTTTCCTTCTCCATGTTACAAACAAATGCACAAAGACATAATACCCTTACCACTATGTAGTGTAGGGTATAAAAAGAAAACGCCAAATTCAATTTATGTTTTGTTTTTATACCCTACACCACATAGTGGTAAGGGTATTATGTCTTTGTGCATTTGTTTGTAACATGGAGAAGGAAACGAGATAGACCCATACTTACTTTTGAGAACCTTCATATAATCACTTTCTGAGTCGATTTATGCATGTCAGTCCGTCTGTCCGTCTGTCCGTCTGTCCGTCTGTCCATGTATCCTTGTGAACAAAATGCAGGTCGCATTTATTATCCGATTGAGATGAAATTTTCCAAACAATATGTTTTTGGCCCAAGGACGAACCCTATTGAAATTGGTGAGAATCGGATCGAATTTAGATATAGCTCCCATATATATCTTCATCTGATTTCGGGTTAAATGTGCACCAAAGGTCCACTATTACCTGAATTTTGGCACACCCAACCGAGTTCGGCCTAGAAGCAAGTATATCAAATTTGGAGAAAATCGGTTCAGATATAGCTATAGCTCCCATACATATCTTTCATCCGATTTGATCTTTAAGTCCCTCACATTCCTACTATGCACTCCACAACCGTGATATTTGGTACCAGGTATTAGATGGAGCACAGAAATAGCTGTTTTAAATTTAATCGAAATCGGTTCAGATTTGGATATAACTTCCATATATATCTTCACCCGATTTCGGGTTAATTGGCCACCAAATGGCCAATATCAGTCCAAATGGCCCGAATTTTTGCACATGTGACCGAGATTAGCCTTAAAGCAAATACAACAAATTTGGAGAAAATCGGTTCAGAAACAGCTATAGCTCCCATATATATGTTTCATCCGATTTGGTTTTTAAGCCTCTCACATTCGTAATATGCACTCCACAAGAATGATATTTGGTACCAGATATAAGATATAGCCCAGAAATAGCTGTGTAATTTTATCGAAATCGGTCCAGATTTGGATATAGCTCCCATATATATCTTCATCCGATTTCGGGTTAATTGTGCACCCAATGGCCGATATAAGTCCAAATGGACTGAATTTTAGTTCATCGGACCAAATTCAGCCTAGAAGCAAGTATGTCAAATTTAGTGAAAATCGGTTCAGATATAGATATAGCAACCATATATTCGTAACATTCACTCCACAACCGTGATATTTGGTACCAGGTATTAGATGGAGCACATCGAAATCGGTTCAGATTTGGATATAGCTCCCATATATATCCTCATCCGATTTCGGATGATTGACCACCAAATGGCCGTAATAGCATCAATTTTGGCAAATCCGATCGAAACCAGCTTAGAAGCAAGTACACCAATTTTAGTAAAAATCGGTTCAGATATAGCTATAGCTCCCATATATATCTTTTATCCGATTTGGTCTTTAAGTCCCTCACATTCGTAATATGCACTCCACAGGAATGATATTTGGTACCAGATATCAGATAAAGCCCAAAAATAGTTGATTTTAATTTTATTAAAATCTGTTCCGATTTGGATATGCCTCCCATATATATCTTCATCCGATTTCGTGTTAATTGTGCAACAAATGGCCAATATCAGCCCAAATCACCTGAATTTTCGTACATAAGACCGAATTCAGTCTAGAAGCTAATACGTCAAATTTGGAGAAACCCGGTTTAAAGATAGCTATAGTTCGTAAAATGCACGATAGATTTTGATTTTGCACCAAATATCTCATAGAGCTCTGAAATGCCCTGTATAAACCTTTTTACGAGAGCTCTACTAAATATGCATAGTGGTGTAGGGTATCATATAGTCGGCCCCGCCCGACTTTTGAGCTTTCCTTACTGGTTTTTAAAGTATAATTCATAGATCTGGCTTACATAAGTGGCACAATTTTTTGTATACATGATGACTCAACTAATAGAAATAAATACGCATCGCAAAAATGTCAACGGGCGATTCATAGTGTTTCAAGTGTAAAATCAATTGAAAAATTTTACCAAGATAGTGCAAATACCTGAAATCAGTGGATACTTCCTTATAAGGGTTATACCAAAGCATGGTCCCATACTTATAATTATTTGAAAGAATGTGTTCTTCTTTCTAAATACTCAAATTACCAACATTTGAGGAATTTGAAAGGGGCTCTATCATTTGAGGGGGCTATATCACAATGTAGACCGACTTGATATATATTTTGTACAAATGATTCTTCATGTAACCCCTAGGACTGTATCAAATTTAAAACTCTATCGTTACTTTTGCGGAGTATAGAGCAAAAATTTGAGGTCTTTGTGAAAACCCCCTTTTGGGATTTTTATCTACCGACAGAACAATTTCTCTGTGTAATTACTGACGATAAGGCATAGTCCTCGTATAACGCTACATGTGAGTTAAGGTTACTTTTAAGAGCTCGGAAGAATTTTCTGAGGATATGAATCCTTTTCTCACAAAATTTTCAATTCGCTCCACTATTTTGTATAGTCCGCATAGTACAGGGCCTTTTCATATTCGGTATTTCACTGATTACAGTCCCAAAGAATTTTGCATTTTTGGTTCTCATTGGATGGATTATTTCCATATCTATGCAATTTTTTGGAGGTTTGGACATCAGAATCGATAGTAATTTCTAAATTTAAATCCATGCAATATGACTCTAATTTAACTATCATAAAAAAAGTTTCGTCGATTTATAAAAGTTAGGGACCCCAAAAAGTATGTAAAAGAGTAGAAACCTTTGTTGATTACATTATGTCCGTGAGCCTTTTCGTTCACCATTTGCAATTACGATAGAGGTCAACAAATTTAATATGTGTCTTTCAAACTTTCCACAGGTTATTATATTATTCTTAGGATGCGTGGTCAATATTTTTTTCTTTAAAAACATAATTCGGGGTATGACGAATGTTTGTACAAAAAATTATGCAAATCGGTCCAGCCGTTCTCAACTGATTCCATTACCAAGGAACAACAATTGATTTTTATATATAAAGATTAAAAGGTAGGCGTTTTCAGACCCCAAATAAATACTTAGTTTTGGAGGGAAAGTCAAGAGTATCTCGTGTCATAATTTTCAAACCGATATCATCAAATAAGGATTTTAGAAAAATGGATTTTACACTGGTAAAATAAGTAACTTACACCACGATCTTCTAAAAGTTACGAATTCAAAATTACTTTTGATTTGGAAAATATTGCTAAGACATATATAATACTGAAAAATTGAGGAAAAATTGAAATTTAGTTAAATACGGACACGGGTGAATAGGAAATAAATAATAAAGTGGACTTACAGGGTTTGTTGTCGTATTCGCATTGATTTGCATTTGTTCCCGTACAAAATTCAATTGACGCAAAGAATGTTGCCTGCGGACAAGCCTCGTCGATTGGAATGGGCCCAAAGAGTCATGGGTCCGTCGAATATGGGCAACCTTGTATGTTATGTTTTTTGACAAAGGATTTCTAATCTATATATATATATATATATATATATATATATATACATATATATATATATATATATATATATATATATATATATATATATATATATATATATATATATATATATATATATATATATATATATATATATATATATATATATATATATATATATATATATATCTATATATATATATATATATATATATATATCGTTGGGCGCATCAAATACACGAAATCAAAATCTGAACCGATTTCAATATAATTTCGTTTTAAATTCCGATACACATTCTCAATCCAAATTTGAAAGAAATCACGTGTTCTGGTTTATGAGATACCCTGAAAATTTCTTTAAAAATCCAAATTTGGCAGTCTCTGAGATATCCTAAAAATTTCATTAAAAACTTCACATTACCTTGCCTCTGAGGTACCTTAAATTGTTCTAAAAAATCCACGTTTTGTTGTCTCCGAGATATCCTGAAAATTTCATTAAAAACATCACGTGTTCGTGTATCTGAGGTACCCTGAAATCCCTGAAATAAAAAATCTAAGTTTTATAGTCTCTGAGGTATCCCGTAAATCTCTCTAAAAATCCACGTTCTGAGGTTTCGAAGACACCCTGCATTTTTTATTTTAAATCCACTTTCCCTGGTTTCTGATATATCCTGAAAATATCTCTAAAAAATTCTAGTTTTGTTCCCTCTGAGCTACCCTGAAATTGTTCTAAAAAATCCACGTTTTGTGGTCTCTGAGATATCTTGAAAATTTCATTAAAAACTTCACATTTTCTTGCCTCTGGGTACCTTGAAAATTTCTCTAAAAAACACGTTTCAGGTCTTTGAGGTAACCTGAAAAATTCTTGAAAATAAGACCGTGTTTTGTGATCTCGGAGGTACCCTGCATTTTTATTGTTTATCCACATTTTCTGGCCTCTAAAATCCTGAAAATTGTATTAAAAAAACCACGTTTTCTTGCCCTGAGGTACTTGGATTTTTTAAAAAATCCACGTGTTGTGGGCTCGGAGTTGCCTTGCATTTTCTATTTTAAATCCAGATTTCCTGGTCTTTGAGATATTCTGAATATTTTATTAAAAATTTGATGTTTTCTTGCCTCTGAGGTACTTGGAATTTTTTTAAAGAATCCACTTGTTCTTTTCTTTCAAAAATTAGTATGTTCATCTACCGTCGATTTCAAATATTTTGAATAGCCTGATCTTATTTCTCAGCTATAGGCTTTAATTTGAGTATTAAAAACTTATATGATATAGAACATCTATAATTGACCAATATGAAAACTCAGCTCAATTTTTGGTATTGTAAAGAGCTTTGAAATATTTTCCATTCAAATGAGTTGTATTGTCATTTGGAATTTATGTTTCCAAAGTTTAGGAGGCCGTGCTGCGTTGTATTTTGTTGCGTCCACCTTTTAATTGAGGGCAGAATGATTTCAGAATAGTCAAAGATAATTACTCTTTTACACCCATTACCGTAAGATGGTAATTAATTTATTTTTGTCATTTAAATTATGCGTTGGAGACCCCATAAAGTCCATATTTTTCATCATAGTGTAATTCAATGACGATCATAGAAATTAATATTCGTGATTTTTCTCATGTTCCTGCCACAATTTGACATTTCGAAGTTTATGTCATATAGACGTACATCCCACATCTACGTTCCCAACCAATATTCTCTTGGGAGTTTCAAATTCAATAGAATGTGGGAACTATACTCAAATAAATGCCTATGTGGACAATTAGCTGTAAGATGATTCTCAACCCCAGAGTAGCCTAAATACAATTTTTTAGCCAAATCAATTGATGAATGTGGTTAAGACCAAGATGGACCCTACTCCGAAAATTGAAAATTTTATTTGAATAGATTTTCTACCCCCTTAGAAACAAATCTGCCAAATAAGGACCAAAAAAGACTCCGAGAAAAGCTTAAACCCTATGATGGTTATACCAAAATGTGATCATTCTTTGTAAGGATGGATGCTTCTTAAATTACCAACATTTACCGAAATTAGTATGAAAAATATGCAAAAAATGAATTTCCGATTTTTGAGTTCTATTAGTTTTATAATATTCGATTCCAATAACAATTTTTTTCCCGATTTCAGAATTTTTGCAATGTTTTTTTTAGCGATTTTGAAAAAATAATAATAATAATAATAATAATAATAAAAGGGGTAAAGTACAAACTATGAACTCCTTGTGTGGAATTTCAGAAAATTCCATTGAAAAATATGGCTTATATGGGGGATATACGATATCGTGGACCTATATGGACAATATTATTTTCAGGGGGTAAAGTGCTCGCAAAGAACTCCTTGTGTAGATTTTTATACAACTCCGTTGAAAATTGTGGCTAAAATCATCAAAATACCGAATAACAGAGGGTACCGTTATATGGGGGCTATACGATATCGTGGACCTATCTAGATAATTCTCTTACAAGGGAAAAAGTACTCACAGAGAACTCCTTGTGTGGTTTTTTATACAATTCATTTGAAAAATGTGTCTAAAATCATCAAAATACCGAATATCGAGGGTACCGATATATGGGGGCTATACGATATCGTGGACCTATATAGACGATTCACTTACAGAGGGTAAGGTACTCACAAATAACTCCTTGTGTAGAATTTCAGAAAATTCTGTTACAAAATGTGGCTAAAATCGTCAAAATACCGAATATAGGTTGTACAGTTATATGGGGGCTATACGATATCGTGGACCTATACAGATATTTATCTTCCATGGCATAGAGTACTTACTAGGAGCACCTTGTGTGGATTTTCAGATAATTCCATTAGAAAGTATGGCTAAAATTATCAAAATACCGAATATCGGAGGTACCGTTATATTGGGGATATACGATATCGTGGACCTATATAGACAATTCCCTTTCAGGAAGTAAAATACTCACAAGAAACTCCTTGAGTAGAATTTCAGACAATTCCCTTAAAAAATCTGGTTAAAATCAATCTCAATACTATAAAAAGTAAAATAATAATGATTTAAATTCTCAATTTTAATTATACAATTATTAGTTATGTACATATATATTCTGTAAGGAATTATCCATAGACTAATATTAATAGATTAAATACACAATGAACTTCCTATGTGGAATTTCAGACAATTCCGTAAAAAAATGTGGCTAAAGTTATCAAAATACCGAAAATGGGGGGCCGATATATGGGAGCTATACGATATCGTGGACCTATATAGACAATTCTTTTTAGGGGGAAAGGTGCTCACAAAGAACTCCTTGTCCTTCAGACAATTCCATTAAAAAATGTGGCTAAAATCATCAAAATACCGAATATCGGGGGTATCGTTATATGGGGGCTACACGATATCGTGGACATATATAGACAATTCTCTTTCAGTGGGTAAAGTGCTCACAAAAACTCCTTGTGTAGAATTTCACACAATTCCATTGGAGAATGTGCATAAAATCATCAAAATACCGAATAAAGGGGGGTGGGGCGGTATATGGGAGCTATACGATATCGTGGACCGATATAGTCCTTCGAACTTGACCTGCCTGCACACAAAAGGCTGATATGTGCAAAATGAGTATTTCGAGGAGTTACACGCGGGTATAACAAGTTTAAAAGCAGTAAGTTCGGCGGGGCCAAACTTTGAATACCCTCCAGCATTTGGAACGAAATTGGAAATTTTTAAAAAAATAAAATCCGTTAAAAATTATATTAAAATCATAAAAATGACGAATATATCCGTTATATTTGGGTCTATACGACGTGGACCTGCGTAGGTTTTTTTGTCATAAATAAAATACAGTATATAGAGAGGTACCATTGCATCGGACTATACGAAGACCTGGACCTGCATAGACAACTTTCTGTCACAGGCTGTAGCATCCATTACGAACTTTAAATACGACATCTCAACCAACTCGGTGAGTATTGTTCTTAAAATCGTCAAAATACCGAATATGGGGTCTATACGAAGACCTGGACCTGCATAGACAATTTTCTGTCACAAACTGAAGTTCCCATTATGAACTCTAAAGACGTAATTTGAAGATTTCGCTTTTGAAATCATGTTACGGTGTACTGCCCAGATATTACCCTTAGCTTTTTGACCAAGGACATTTGCCCAATATTTACGCACTCCGTCGTGCTGTTAGTTTTTGTGGTCCATTTTACAGCTAAATATAATCCTTTGGTCATCCAAAATGCTAGAAATCTTCACTGTCCTTAACGTTTTTCTCAGGCGTGTCGAATGTCGAATTTTTTCTGTTTTCTGAACATTTGAACGACTAATATTTTGCGATCATCTCCAAAAGCAAGGAGCCCCTCTATATCGCCAAACTCAGACTCATCTATATGCTTTTCTTGTCTACGATATTTGGCTATATTCATCAACAAAATCAGCATAAAAAAAAAAAAACAAATGTTCGCCTTTTGTGTATTTCGCATATGTTGGTATTTTTCTGTAAGTAATGTTGGTATTTTTCAGACAAAAACAGTGGTTCATTCTAAACGCTGTCCTAAACACTAACTTCATGCGAGATTTCGTGTCCTATTTATAGCCATTATAACGGCTGAAAATCAGAAACATTTTTAGTTGTTGGTCCATTTCAACTCCTAAATATATTACGGACATCTTTGAAAACAATAGGCCTAGCCCTTCTGAGCCTAACCCTACCCTTTTCATGAGGATCGGACGATAATTGCAATCTTTATATACAGGGTTGCCCATATTCGACGGACCTTTGCGCCCTTTGGGCCCATTCCAATCGACGAGGCTTTGCGTCAATTGAATTTTGTACGGGAACAAATGCAAATCAATGCGAATAATCCGTTGTAAAGTGGACCGAGCCATGCCCAACTGCTGAGAACGGCGTTTTTGGGATGTTCTTGGGGACCTCTCAACACTGGCTCGTACGGCAGCGATATTCTCCGCCGATCGCCTTGGTCGACTTTTATATGGCCTCTTCGGATTAGAAAGAGCCTTACCAGTCGAAAATTTTTCGTATAAACGCTTAATGGTGTTCTTAGAAGGCGCACTTTTCACATTTTTTAATGTTTTAAAAGCACGTTGAATTTTCACAATTGACTTCTTCTGTTGAATGTAAATTTCAACTATTTCCGAGCGCGTGTATTGGTTCATGGTAAAAATCTGCTTGGACTGACGCTTCAAACGCGGTATGTCATTAAGCGATGTGACATCTCTGTCAAAAGTTGTGGCGTTGCCATATGGGTCCGTCGAATATGGCCAACCCTGTAATAACCCCATCCTACGTTGTAATGTGAAACAATTTTACAAAATATACACTTCAATATTATAAGTCAAAATGAAAATATCGCATGCGATAAAAAAAAATAAAAATATGTCATAAAATACTACAAAATCTATATTAACATTATTATTGCATTTCTTTATGCGGTTTTTTTAGATTTTATACTTCAATGCCAAGAGGGCAATCCGAAATCACAACATTTGCCAAATCGGTCCAGCCATTCTTGACATATAATCATTCTAGCTAACATCCCCTCCTTTTGTATATACATACTAGCTGAACCCGGTGCGCTTCGCTACCCCTTTTGATTTTATATGCATTCAAAATTTTATTTACGAATATATGTTGGATAAAGAAAAACAAATTTAAAAATTAAAAAAAAAATATATTGCACTAATTTAATGCGTTAATAAACAAAATCATTACAAAAGCAGTAACATGACATGCAAACACGAAGGGTTTGTCCTTTGGATTTATTTATTTCATAGCAAATACCAAGCGTGCAGGAAACTGCAATTTTTTAAAGTAGAGTGGTTTTTCTATAGCAATTAGTGAATTCGAGATAGCAACATACTTCGCCGTAATAAGCGTATTTCAAATAAATTGTTGTGTTGTTTTTTAGTGTCAGCCAAAGGCGTTGTGGGTCTATGGTTCTTATTCAAATAATATCCTAATCTGATCCGATTTAAATATAATTTTAAAAAAATTACTTTTACACAAAACTCTGCCACACCTTTCATAATTCATTGAAATTGGTGCGTCAAATATGTGAAATCGGCCGAGAATATATATATGGGAGCTATATCCAAATCTTAACTAATTTCCAATTAATTTATCACATTTATTATTATAACCAAATTCCACCACACATTCTGAATTTCATTGGAATCGGTCATATATATCGTGTTTGGTGCATAATATGTATGAAATCGGCTGAAATATATATATTAGCTATATCCAAACCTCAACTGATTTCAATATAATTTGGCAACTTTTGCTGGTGCCAGATTTTGTCTCTCTCGCTTTGGGTGCATCAAATATGTGAAATCGGCTGAGTATATATTTGGTAGCTATAATCACATCTGAGCGTATTTGAATATAATTTGTCAAATTTATTTTTGTACCAAATTTAGCCACTCATGCCGAATTTCGTTGGAATCGGAAATACGTATCGTGTTTTGTGCATCAAATATGCGAAATCAGCGGAAAATATATATGGGAGCTATATCCAAATCTGAACCGATTTCAATTTAATTTGACAAATTCATTTTGGCTCCCAATTCCGTTACTTATTTTAAATTTCATTACAATTGGAAATACATGTCGTGTTTGGTCCACCAAATACATGAAATCGGCCGAAAATGTATATGGGAGCTATATCCAAATCTGAACCGATTTCAATATAATTTTACAAATTTATTTTCGGATTAAATCCCGTCACACATTCCAAATTTCATTGGAATCGAACATTCACATTGTGTTTGAGGCATCAAATGAACGAAATCGGTCGAAAATATATATGGGAGCTATATCCAAATCTGAACCGATTACAATATAATTTGGCAAACTTATTTTTGTTCCAAATTCCGTTACGTATTCCAAATTTGGAGACTGTATCTTCAACCAATCAATAGATATGTGCATATAAAATCTAAATTTTTGGGAGGTACCTCCGATTCTGATGCTATATCTCCAGTTGCAAGTGGAAATTCCAAAATGTATATAGCCTATGTTACTTTCAGGCGATGTTGCAGTATATATGGAAATTTTCAGGAAAAAAAAAATCTATTCAGCGGTTTTCGAGTCCATAAATTACAAACAAACAAACAAACAAACAAACATACAAACATTTTCCTCTTTTATAGATATAGATTGTATTTATTTCGCTATATATATCCGATATATTTACTATTGATATCTACATAACGGTCAGAATTGACCATTACGTCTATTTGTGATTTCGGCGGGATTAAAAATATTCGCGGTTTTGTGGCAATTTGACTTTTATTTAACACAAATGTTATGACCTACTTCACCCACTAAATATAACACAATGACCATCAAAATTGGAACGAACTTCAATTACCAAATTTGAAACAATTCCGGTGAAAAAAGTCGCTAATATCATCAAAATATCGAATATTGGGAGGTACCATTATAGGGGGCTCTACGAAGACGTGGACCTGCACAGACAATTTCCTGTCTTAGGCTGTAGTATTCATTACGAACTTCAAATACCAAATTTGAAATTATTCCGGTGAATAAATTTGCTAAAATCATCAAAATACCGAATATCGGGAGGTACCGTTATATGGGGGCTATACGAAGACGCATAGACAATTTTCTTTCTTAGGCTCTACTATCCATTACGAACTTCGAATACCAATATTGAAACAATTCCGGTGAATAATGTCTCTAAAGTCATTAAAATACCGAATATCGGGAGGTACAGTTATAAAGGGACTATACCAAAACGTGGACCCATTTTAAATTTTTTGTGGGGTCTAAAATGTGTATTTCGAGGTGTTACAAACGGAATGACAAATATATTATACCCTCCATACTATGGTGGAGGGTATAAAAAACGTTCCTTTAGAGAATCCAGGATAGTTCAGTAGCAGTGGATAAATGCCTTGTGTTAGCGCATAAATTAATGGCGACGAGAACACGAGGCTGTGAGTCGAATGCAGATACTGCAGAAGCGAAAATTGAGGAATGCTTAAAACACCAGTATTTGAATAATATTTCCTAAGTCCGGAAGAAGTACCACTGGAAGCTGAGGAATGTGCAAAAATTGCCTTTCCTACCTTTGGGCTGACAACCAATCAGAGGCCCCCGCAGATAACAAGTTAATGATGCAAAGGGTGACATTACATGCCCTTTTGATGACAAAAGAGACACGGAATATTGTGATGATGATCGAGAGACTCTCGAAATGGCTAGAAGATATTGGCCATTTTATCCAAATAACTGCGAATGTGACTATTGTGTTTTTGTTGCCACCCGAAACTTTGAGGATATGGATATGTTCCCGCCGACAAGTCCTAACTCTGAGGAAAAAGTTAGAACTCTCACCCAAAATAATGAAACCAAGGAAGAGGAAAGGCTTAATATTGCATCACAATTGGCCAAATCAGCTTTCGAATCAAAACATTAAAATATGGCTAGAAATGCAGTGCAACGATGTATCGCTGCAAGAATTCGAAGACATTATTGAAAAAATGTGGCTAAAATCATCAAAATACCGAATATCAGGGGGTACTGTTATAGCCCCCATGATACGATATCGTGGACCTATATAGATGATTCTCAAGGGATAAAGTACTCACAGAGAACTCCCTGTGTGGATTTTTATACAATTCCATTGAAAAATGTGGCTAAAATCATCAAAATAACGGATACCGGGGGGTACCGTTATATGGGGGCTATACGATATCGTGGACCTACATAGACAATTCGCTTACAGGGAGTAAGATGCTCACAAAGAACTCCTTGTGTAGAATTTTAGACAATTCCGTTAAAAAATGTGGCTACAATCATAAAACACCGAATATCGGGGGTATCGTTATATGGGGGCTATACGATATCGTGGACCGATATAGCCCATCTTCGAACTTGACCTGCCTGCATACAAAAGACTGATCTGTGCAAAATGTTTGCTTCCTATCTTAATTCGTTTTGACTGTAGCGTCAGACAAAGAGGCAGACAGACATAAGGACATTCCTAAATCGACTTAAAATTTTACGCTGATCAAGAATATATATACTTTATTGGGTCTGACATGAGTATTTCGAGGAGTTACAAACGGAATAACAAAATTAATATACCCTCCATAGTATGGTGGATGGTACAACAAGTTAAAAAAGCAGTAAGTTCTGCTGGGCCAAACTTTGAATGCCCCCACCATTTGGAACGGATTTGGCAATTCTCAAAAACAATTAAATCCGTTAAAAATTCTGTTAAAATCTTCAAAATACCGAATGTAGCTGTCATAAAATCATCAATCACCGTTATATGGGGCTATACGAAGACGTGGACCTGCACAGACAATTTTCTGTCATAGGCTGTAGTATCCATTACGAACTACAAATACAAAATTTGAAACAATTCTCGTGAAAAAAAATCCATACAATCATTAAAATTCCGAATATCGGGAGGTGCCGTTATATGAGGGCTCTACGAAGACGTGGACCTGCACAGACAATTTTCTGTCTTCGGCTGTAGTATCCATTATGAACTTCAAATACCAAATTTGAAACTATTCCGGTGAATATATTTGCTAAAATCATCAAAATACCGAATATCGGGAGGTCCCGTTATATGGGGGCTCTACGAAGACGTGACCTGCACAGACAATTTTCTGTCTTAGGCTCTACTATCCATTACGAACTTCGAATACCAATATTGAAACAATTGCGGTAAATAATGTCTCTAAAATTCAGTCATTAAAATACCGAATATCGGGAGGTACCGTTATATAGGGACTATACCAAAACGTGGACCCATTTTCAATACCAAAAGTCCTGCAAACATAATATACATTTGAGCAAAATTTTATCAATCTACTTCAATTCGTTCTGAAGCTAGAGTGATTTCCACAAATGGACAGACGGATAGACGGACGGACATCGCTAAATCGACATAGAATTTTATGCAGATAAAGAATATATATTTTATGGGGTCTAAAATGTGTATTTCGAGGTGTTACAAACGGAATGACAAACTTATTATACCCTCCATACTATGGCGGAGGGTATAAAAACGTTCCTTTAGAGACTATAGTGTTTTTGTTGCCGCTCGAAACTTTGAGGATATGGATATGTTCCCGCCGACAAGTCCTTACTCTGAGGAAAAAGTTAGAGCTCTCACCCAAAATAATGAAACCAAGGAAGATGTAAGGGTTAATACTACATCACAATTGGCCAAATCAGCTTTCCGAATAAAAACGTTAAAATATGGCTAGAAATGCAGTGCAACGATGTATCGTTGCAAGAATTCGAAGACATTCTTGAAAAAATGTGGCTACAATCATCAAAATACCGAATATCAGGGGGTACTGTTATATGGGGGCTATACGATATCGTGGACCTATATAGATGATTCTCAAGGGATAAAGTACTCACAGAGAACTCCCTGTGTGGATTTTTTTACAATTCCATTGAAAAATGTGGCTAAAATCATCAAAATAACGGATACCGGGGGGTACCGTTATATGGGGGCTATACGATATCGTGGACCTACATAGACAATTCGCTTACAGGGAGTAAGATGCTCACAAAGAACTCCTTGTGTAGAATTTTAGACAATTCCGTTAAAAAATGTGGCTACAATCATAAAAACACCGAATATCGGGGGTATCGTTATATGGGGGCTATACGATATAGTGGACCGATATAGCCCATCTTCGAACTTGACCTGGGTCTGACATGAGTATTTTGAGGAGTTACAAACGGAATAACAAAATTAATATACCCTCCAAGTTAAAAAGCAGTAAGTAAATGTTGTATAAAGCAGCTAAAATCTTAAAGATACCGTATATAGAGAGGTACTGTTATATCGAAGCTATACGAAGACATGGACCTGCATAGACAACTTTCTGTCACAGGCTGTAGCATCCATTACGAACTTTAAATACGACATCTCAACCAATTCGGTGAGTATTGTTCCTAAAATCGTCAAAATACCGAATATACGAAGACCTGGACCTGCATAGACAATTGTCTGTCACAAACTGAAGTTCCCATTACGAACTCTAAAGACGTAATTTGAAACTACTCCGGTGAATAATGACGCTAAAATCATCAAAATACCAAATTTTGGGAGGTACCGTTATATGGGGGCTATATGAAGACGTGGACCTACACAGACAATTTTCTGTCATAGGCTGTAGTATCCATTACGAACTTCAAATACCACTTCAGCCGAATATCGGGAGGTACCGTTATATGGGGGCTATTACTTAACCTGCCTACTGGAAAAATAATCATGTGTGCAAAATTTTAGTCTTCTATCTCAATTCCTTCGAAAGATAGCGTGATTACAAGAGACAGACAGACGGACGGACATCGCTAAATCGACTTAGATTTTTACGCTTATCAAGAGTATGTATACTTTGTTTGGTTTGACATGAGTATTTCGAGGAGTTACAAACGGAATGACAAAGTTAATATACGCTCCATAGTATGGTGGAGGGTATAAAAATATAAATTACTAGCTGAACCCGGTGCGCTTCGCTACCCCTTTTGATTTTATATGCATTCAAAATTTTATTTACGAATATATGTTGGTTAAAAAAAAAACAAATTTAAAAATTAAAAAAAATTGTTGCACTACTTTAATGCGTAAATAACCAAAACTATTAGAAAAGCAGTAACATGACATACATACACGAAGGGTTTGTCCTTCGGATTTATTTATTTCATAGCAAATACCAAGCGTGCAGTAAACTGCAATCTTTTAAAGTTGGGTGGAATTTCTATTCCAATTAGTGAATTCGAGATAGCAGCATACTTACAAATTAATTGTTGTGTCAATGGTTCTTATTAAAATCATGTTCCAATCTGATCCGATTTAAATATAATTAAAACCAGTAAAGAAAGTCCCAAAGTCGGGCGGGGCCGATTTTACGATACCCTACACCACTTTACTAATTTAGTAGAGCTGCGCATAACAATCAAAAGCTTTTTATGGGAGAATTCAATCATACACGCTATGATTATAATTATAATTTAAAATTCAAAGTAATAAATATGCCGAAGTATTTGTATCTTTTAAATTCGGACTTGTATTGCCCGTTTGGTGCAAAGTTAATTTGAAATCAGATAAGGATATATATGGGAGATATATCCAAATCTGAACCGATCTCGATCAAATTTAGTAAAGATATTTCTGAGCTGTATTTGATTTATTTCCCTGAATATCGTTGTTACGGAGTGCATATTACGGCTGTGGGTAACAAATACAACAAATCGGATGAACAATACATATGGGAGCTATAGCTATATCTGAACCGATCTTCACCAAATTTGGCATACTACCTTCTAGACTCAATTTGTGTCGTATGTGCCAAATTCCATCGCATTTGGGCAAATATTAGACGTTTGGTGCACAATAAAAGGTAAATCGGACGAAATTATATATGGGAGCTATATCCAAATCTGAACCCGTCTCGATAAAATTTAGCAAAGGTATGTCTGAGCTGCATTTGATATATTTCCCCAAATATTGTTGTTACAGAGTGCATATCATGGCTGCGGAGGACAAAAATAACAAATCGGATGAACAATGTATATGGGAGCTATAGCTATATCTGAACCGATTTCGATCAAATTTGGCACACTTATTTCCATGCCTAATTTGGTTGTATGTGCAAAATTCCATACTATTCGGGCAAATATTACACGTTTGGTGCACAATAAAAGGCAAATCGGACGAAGATATATATAGAGCTACATCTAAATTTTTACCGATTATCTCCAATTTCAATAGGGTTCGTCCTTGGGCCAAACAAATGTTGTTTGGAAAATTTCATCTCAATCGGATAATAAATGCGACCTGCATTTTGTTCATAAGAGTACATGGACAGACGGACGGACGGACGGACGGACAGACGGACTGACATGCATAAATCAACTCAGAAAGTGATTCTATGCAGATCATCAAAGGAAACTATGGGTCTATCTCGTTTCCTTTTGCCTGTTACAAACAAATGCACAAAGACATTATACCCTGACCACCTTGTGGTGTAGGGTATAAAAAAATACTTTTACACCAAATTCCGCCACACATTCTGAATTTCATTGGTATCGGTCATATATATCATGTTTGGTGCATAACATGTATGAAATCGGCCGAAATATATATGTTAGCTATACCCAAACCTCAACTGATTTCAATATAATTTGGCAATTTTTTCTGGTGCCAGATTTTGTCTCTCTCGCTTTGGGTGCATCAAATATGTGAAATCGGCTGAGTATATATATGGGAGCTATAAACAAATCTGAGCGTATTTGAATACAATTTGTCAAATTTATTTTTGTACCAATTTAGCCACTCATGCCGAATACCATTGGAGTCGGAAATACGTATCGTGTTTTGTGCATCAAATATGAGTAATCGGCGGAAAATATATATGGGAGCTATATCCAAATCTGAACCGATTTTAATATAATTTGACTAATTTATTTTCTAATCAAAATCCCGTTACATATTCCAAATTTCTTTGGAATCGAACATACATATCGTGTATGGTGCATCAAATACATGAAATCGGCCGAAAATATATATGGGAGCTATATCCAAATCTGAACCGATTTCAATATAATTTGACAAATTTATTTTCGGATCAAATCCCGTCACACATTCCAAATTTCATTGAAATCGAACATTCATATTGTGTTTGAGGCATCAAATGAACGAAATCGGTCGAAAATATATATGGGAGCTAAATCCAAATCTGAACCGATTACAATATAATTTGGCAAACTTATTTTTGTTCCAAATTCCGTTGCGTATTCCAAATTTGGAGACTGTATCTTTAACCAATCAATAGATATGTGCATATAAAATCTAAATTTTTGGGAGGTACCTCCGATTCTGATGCTATATCTGCAGTTCCAAGTGGAAATTCAAAAATGTATATAGCCTATGTAACTTTCAGGCGATGTTGCAGTATATATGGAAATTTTCAGGAAAATCTATTCAGCGGTTTTCGAGTCCATAAATTACAAACAAACAAACATATAAACATTTTTCTCTTTTATAGATATAGATTTTGAAAAGAGGACATCAAATTGTCAATATTTCTGCACAAAATTGGCATCGGCGATCCAATTTAAAACAAGTAAAAAAGTTGTAAGTTCTAATTAAATCCGTTAAAAATTCTGTTAAAATCTTAAAAATACCGAATGTAGCTGTCATATCAGGGTCTATACGACGACATGGACCTGCAAAGGTAACATTTGTCATTTACCATTACAATATTCAAATGCGAAATTTAAAAAAAATGGGTAATAATGTAGATAAAATCATCAATCACAATTTTCTGTCATAGGCTGTAGTATCCATTACGAACTTCAAATGCCAAATTTGAAACTATTCCTGTGAATAATGTCGCTAAAATTATCAAAATACCGAATATCGGGAGGTACCGTTATATGTGGGCTATACGAAGACGTGGACCTGCATAGATAATTTTCTGTCTTAGGCTGTAGTATCCATTACGAACTTCAAATGCCAAATTTGAAAATATTCCGGTGAATAGTGTCGCTAAAATTATCAAAATACCGAATATATTTGAAACTATTCCGGTGAATAATGTCGCTAAAATCATCAAAATACCGAATATCGGGAGGTGGACCCATTTTCAATACCAAAAGTCCTGCAAACATAACATACATTTGAGCAAAATTTTATCAATCTACTTCGATTTGTAGAAATTTTACAAATTTTACGTATTAGCTTATAGACTGAATTCGGTCTTATGTACGAAAATTCAGGTGATTTGGGCTGATATTGACCATTTAGTGCACATTTAACCCGAAATCGGATGAAGATATATATGGGAGCTATATCCAAATCTGAACCGATTTCGATAAAATTTAAAACAGCTATTCCTGTGCTCCATCTAATACCTGGTATCAAATATCACGGTTGTGGAGTGAATATTACGAATGTAAGGGACTTAAAGAGCAAATCGGATGAAACATATATATGGTTGCTATATCTATATCTGAACTGATTTTCACTAAATTTGATATACTTGCTTCTAGGCCGAACTCGGTTGGGTGTGCCAAAATTCAGGTAATTTGGACTGATAGTGGACATTTGGTGCACATTTAACCCGAAATCGGATGAAGATATATATGGGAACTATATCCAAATCTGAACCGGTTTCGATAAAATTTAAAACAGCTATTTCTGTGCTCCATCTAAAACCTGGTACCAAATATCACGGTTGTGGAGTGCATAGTAGGAATGTGAGGGACTTAAAGATCAAATTGGATGAAAGATATATATGGGAGCTATAGCTATATCAGAACCGATTTTCTCCAAATTTGATATACTTGCTTCTAGGCCGAACTCGGTTGGGTGTGCCAAAATTCAGGTAATTTGGACTGATAGTGGACATTTGGTGCACATTTAACCCGAAATCGGATTAAGTTATATATGGGAGCTATATCTAAATTTGATCCGATTCTCACCAATTTCAATAGGGTTCGTCCTTGGGCCAAACAAATATTGTTTGGAAAATTTCATCTCAATCGGATAATAAATGCGACCTGCATTTTGTTCACAAGAATACATGGACAGACGGACGGACAGACGGACTGACATGCATAAATCGACTCAGAAAGTGATTCTATGAAGGTTCTCAAAAGTAACTATGGGTCTATCTCGTTTCCTTCTCCATGTTACAAACAAATGCACAAAGACATAATACCCTTACCACTATGTGGTGTAGGGTATAAAAGACTACGTCATTGCAAATTTCAATGGAATCGAATTTCAAAATTAGAGTACATTCTATTGACAAACTTCGTAAGGACTTTTAATCATATGCTGTTTTTTTTTAATGAGTGCGCAATGCAATGTAAAATGCAAGAATTCTGAAATCGGGGAACACATTGTTATTGGAATCGAATAGTATAGAACTAATAGAACTCTAAAATCCGAAATTCATTGTGACTGCAATTAGTGAAATACCGAATATCAGTACCGAATATAGTAGAGCGAATTGGACATTTGTTATGAAATGGATTTCTTCCTTAACTTTCAAGATACCTTAAGTAGCTCTTGCATGTCATGATGTAGATCATAACACCCGGATAAGGGTACCACCCGATTTCAAATATATTTTACATTTTAAGCAATTTTTTATACCCTACACCACATAGTGGTAAGGGTATTATGTCTTTGTGCATTTGTTTGTAACATGGAGAAGGAAACGAGATAGACCCATAGTTACTTTTGAGAACCTACATAGAATCACTTTCTGAGTCGATTTATGCATGTCAGTCCGTCTGTCCGTCTGTCCATGTATTCTTGTGAACAAAATGCAGGTCGCATTTATTATCCGATTGAGGTGAAATTTTCCAAACAATATTTTTTTGGCCCAAGGACGAACCCTATTGAAATTGGTGAGAATCGGATCAAATTTAGATATAGCTCCCATATATAACTTAATCCGATTTCGGGTTAAATGTGCACCAAATGTCCACTATCAGTCCAAATTACCTGAATTTTGGCACATCCAACCGAGTTCGGCCTAGAAGCAAGTATATCAAATTTGGAGAAAATCGGTTCAGATATAGCTATAGCTCCCATATATATCTTTCATCCGATTTGATCTTTAAGTCCCTCACATTCCTACTATGCACTCCACAACCGTGATATTTGGTACCAGGTATTAGATGGAGCACAGAAATTGCTGTTTTAAATTTTATCGAAATCGGTTCAGATTTGGATATAGCTCCCATATATATCTTCATCCGATTCCGGGTTAAATGTGCACCAAATGTCCACTATCAGTCCAAATTACCTGAATTTTGGCACATCCAACCGAGTTCGGCCTAGAAGCAAATACAACAAATTTGGAGAAAATCGGTTCAGAAACATCTATAGCTCCCATATATATCTTTCATCCGATTTGATCTTTAAGCCTCTCACATTCGTAATATGCACTCCACAAGAATGATATTTGGTACCAGATATAAGATACAGCCCAGAAATAGCTGTTTGTAATTTTATCGAAATCGGTTCAGATTTGGATATGGCTCCCATATATATCTTCATCCGATTTCGGGTTAATTGTGAACCAAATGGCTGATATAAGTCCAAATGGACTGAATTTTAGTTCATCGGACCAAATTCAGCCTAGAAGCAAGTATATTAAATTTAATGAAAATCGGTTCAGATATAGATATAGCAACCATATATATGTTTCATCCGATTTAGTGTTTTAGTCCCTTACATTCGTAATATGCACTCCACAGGACTGATATTTGGTACCAGATATCAGATAAAGCCCAAAAGTAGTTGATTTTAATTTTATTAAAATCTGTTCCGATTTGGATATGCCTCCCATATATATCTTCATCCGATTTCGTGTTAATTGTGCATCGAATGGCCAATATCACCCAAATGGCATGAATTTTGGCAAATCCGACCGAAACCAGCCTATAAGCAAGTACACAAATTTTAGTAAAAATCGGTTCAGATATAGCTCTAGCTCTCATATATATGTTTCATCCGATTTGCTCTTTAAGTCCCTTACATTCGTAATATACTCTTCACAGGAATGATATTTGGTACCAGATATCAAATAAAGCCCAAAAATAGTTGATTTTAATTTTATAAAAATCTGTTCCGATTTGGATATAGCACCCATATGTATCTTCATCCGATTTCGTGTTAATTGTGCAACAAATGGCCAATATCAGCCCTAATCACCTGAATTTTCGTACATAAGACCGAATTCAGTCTAGAAGGTAATACGTCAAATTTGGAGAAACCCGGTTCAAAGATAGCTATAGTTCGTAAAATGCACGATAGATTTTGATTTTGTACCAAATATCTCATAGAGCTCTGAAATGCCCTGTATAAACCTTTTTACGAGAGCTCTACTAAATATGCATAGTGGTGTAGGGTATCATATAGTCGGCCCCGCCCGACTTTTGAGCTTTCCTTACTGGTTTTATACTAATTTCGGTAAATGTTGGTAATTTAAGAAGGATCCATCCTTACAAAGATTGATCACGTTTTGGTATAACCATCATATGGTTTAAGCTTTTCTCGGGGTCTTACCATTTTGCATTTTTTGGCCCTTATTTGGCAGCTTATTTCTAAGTGGGTAGAAAATCTATTCGAATTACATTTTCAATTTTCGGAGTAGGGCCCATCTCAGTTTTGACCACATTCATCAATTAATTTGGCTAAAAATTAGTATTTAAGCTATTCTGGGGTAGAGAAACATCTTGTAGATAATTGTGTGTGGTCAGAAAAGAAAACTTTAGAATCTATTGAATTTGTAACCCCCACGAGAATATTGGTTGGGAGCGTGGATTTGGGATGAATTAAACTCCGAAATGTCAAACTGGGGCTCATTCAGTCGGAAATTGTGGCAGAAACATGAAAAAAATTACGAATACTATAAAGTAATACATATATACTATGTATATAGTAATGCATTATACTATGGTAAAAAGTATGGAATTTATGGGGTCCTCAACACACAATTTAAATGCCAAAAAAATTAATTCCCATCTTACGGTAATAAAAGAGTAATTATCTTTGACCCTTCTGAAATAATTCTGTCCTAAATTAAAAGGTGGACGAAACAAAATACCACGCAGCACAGTATCCTAAACGTTGGAAACACAAATTCCAAATTACAATTACAGCTCTGTCTGTCCATATTAATTTGTAATCACTCTACAGGTCGCAATTATGGTCCGATCTTCACGAAATATAGAATGGAGGTGGGGCTAGGGTCAGAATAGAAACCTATTTCTTTTGGAGATGATCGCATAATATTTAGGGGTTGAAATGGACCAAAAAATGAAAAAAATCCTAATTTTGCAGTTGCTCTACGGGTTGCACTTATAGACCAATCACAGCGAAAGTTTGCATGGGACTAGTGCTTAGGGCTGGGCAGAAGTTTTCCAATTTTCATTGCCATCGGGTAATATTTAGTGGGTGAAATAGGTCACAACATTTGCGTTAAATACAAGTCAAATTTTCCATTAAACCGCGAATATTTTTAATCCCGCCAAAACCACAAATAGACGAACAGGTCAATTCTGACCGTTACGTTGATGCCGATGGTAAATATATCGGTTATATATAGCGAAATATATACAATGTGTGTATACAAAACAAGTAAGCAAAGGCTACAGTCGAGCGGGGCTGACCGTTGAATACCCTACAACACTATAATAAACCATACAGTTTATATAGGCGAGATACTCGAAAGAATTCCACAAGATATTGTGACAAATAATAAAAGAAGACCATCAGGTTTCGTTCTCTAATTTTCGGATAATAGCAACTTAAAGGAATTTGCTCATTTCCAATTTATTGGTAGATGTTGCACGTAAATGGTCTTCCTAGATCTGGAACCAATATTTCCCAAAGACCTATAATCTCTCAGAAGTGGCAAAAGATTAACATTTATTATTGGTTTTTGACTGAAACGCATCTATATGAGATACAGACATTTGACTATATTCTTCAACGAAATCAGCGTTAACGAAATAGTCAGAAGTGCGTCTTTCCTGCATTTATGAATTCTCCAAAAAGTCGTTGGAATGGATATTTTCGTATTTAGTTTACAAAAGTTGGTAAACTATTTCACACATTGAATATTTTTGGATATCCATCCGAAACTGCTTGGCTTTTGCAATGTGCGGTAACCCCCATTCAAATGTGCGTGAGGATCGGGCGATAATTACGACCTGCTGACAATTTTGCAGTTTTTTGGTCCATTTCAACCCCTAAATATATAACGATCATCTCCAAAAAGAGTAGGCATCTATTCGGACCCTCATCTTATCCCCATGCAAAATTTCGTAAGGATCGGGCCATAAATGCGACCTGTATATGATATCCTAACTACTTAGTGTTGTTAGCTGTAGAAATATTACCAAATGTTTAATTCAAAATGAAAATATGCCAAAAATATGACAAAATTGAAAAAATATGAAAAAATGTTACAAAATCAATGTTTTCATCTTTAGAGAGAAATTTTTATGCGATTTTTAGACTTTTTTCTTTCCTGCCAAGAGGCCATTCTGAATTAATGAGAACTGTCGAAATCAGTTCAGCCGTTCTCGACATGTAAGACATCTTTCAAGCATATCTTCTTTGATAGACATATATATCGCACATATTTTGCTATATATCCGATTTGTTGGATGTTAACATCAATGTAAAGATCAGAAGTAACCTTGTCATGGCTTTGTGATTTCGACGGGACTTAAAAAATTCACGGTTTAATGAAAATTTTTGAATTTTTTCAACACAAAAGATATGGTCTATTTTACCCGCTAAATATTATCCAATGACCACCCAAATTGGTAGGCTTCTTCCCCGCCCTAAACTCTAGCTACATGCGAAATTCCCCGTCGATTGGTATATAATTGCGACCTGTATAGATACTGCAAAATCCGACATTTATTAAGTATTTGGTCCATTTCAACCCCTAAACATTTGACGATCATCTCCAAAAGAAATGGGGATATTATAAAAGTATTGCAAATATCGTTCATTATAAAGGTCACAAATAGAAAACAAAGGACACGAAATCTCGCATAAAGTTAGAGTTTAGGACAGCGGGTAGAACGGACCACTAATTTTGTGTGAAAAATGCCAGCATTACTTACAGGCGATATACGAAATACAAAGGCGAACTTCCGGCTTTTTTATGATTATTTCGTTGACGAATATAGCCAAATATCGTAGACAAGCAAGTCATATAGATGAGTCTGAATTTGGAGATGCAGAGGGGTTTCTTCCTTTGGGAGATGATTGCAAAATATTTAGGGGTTCAAATTAACCAAAAATAGAAATGTTTTTCCGATCACATAATTGAAGCCAATCGACACGCCTGTGAAGAGAGTTAAGGACAGGGAAGAATTCTAGCATTTTGGATGACCATTGGATTATATTTAGCTGTAAAATGGACCACAACAACTAACAGCCCGACAGAGTGCATAAATATTGGGCAAATGTCCCTACTCAAAATCGTAATTTCAAAAGCGAAATCTTCCAATATGGATTTGGACATAAGCGGGCTTCTAACATATTGTAGTGTTGTAGGGTATAACATATTCGGCCCCGCACGACTATAGCCTTTGCTTACTTGTTTAAAGTTACAAATATTCGTATGTAAAATTTTGAATGCATAAAATATCAAAAGGGACCGGGGTCAGCTAGTCTTCTTCTATATATATAAAAATCAATTGTTGTTCGTTGGTAATGGAATCAGTTGAGAACGGTTGAACCGATTTGCATAACTTTTTGTACAAACGTTCGTCATACCCCGTCTTGATTTATCTAAAGTCTTTATATTTGCCAGATAATGAAGATATCGGTTTGAAAATTATTACACCTAGGGATTAATTTGGGGGCTGAGGAATTGACAACGCATACTTTTAATCTATACTACGCTTATAAATCAAGAACCGCTGATCTGATTTTAACGTTTTAACCATATTTTCATACTAATTTCGGCAAATGTTGGTAATTTGGGAAGAAACCATCCTTGCAAAAACTGATTACGTTTTGTATAACCATCATATGATTTAAGGAACCGGACATTTGTTTAATCGTCTTTGAATTATAATATGATAAAAGATATGGACATTATGGGGTCTCCATCGCGCAATTTCAATGACAAAACAATAAATTCCCAAATTGATTTAAAAACAAGTAAAAAAACAAGTAAGCAAAGGCTATAGTCGTGCGGTGCCGAGCATGTGATACTCTACAACACTACAATATGTTTGAAGCCCCCTTCTATCCAAAACCATTTTGGAATATTTCGTTTTTAAATAATGTCAAAGAGCCCCGCCCATAGGTTACCCTTAGTTTTTTGAAGAGAATTTTGCCAATATTTACGTAGTGTTGGTAAGTAATCAAAACAATTTTACACGAAAGTTGTGGTCCATTTTACAGTCATCCAAAATGCTACACTTCTTCCCTGTCTTTAACTCTTTTCAGTTGCGAAATTCAGTGTCGATTAGTTTTCAATTGTTGCCGATAGAGCGACTAGAAAATTAGAAAAAATTAAATTTTTTTAGTCCATTTGCACCTAAAAATGTACATCTTAAGAACAATAGGCTTTAATTCTGACCCTAACCCTACCCCATGCAAAATTTCGTGAGGATCAAACCGCAGTGTCAGGGGTGTAAAAATTTAGTAAATTAACAATTCAAAATTGTAAGTCAAATTGAAAAAATCGCATTCGATAAAAAATATAACAAAAATTGACAAAAGATATTCACTTTTTTATTGGTATATTTTCCCGCGATTTTCTTAGATATTATCGTTTTGTGTGCAAGAAACCATTTCGAATTGATGGGAATTGTGAAAATCGGCCCAGCGGTTCTTGATTTATAAGCAGAATAAATAAGATTAATTATTTTACATATATATTGTTCCTATTTCGCTATATACCCGATTTCACACACCACACCACTGTGTCACACCAAAACCACTTCCAACTTCCCGCTGATACCACAAAATCAGTGCAGCGAACTCAATCAACCTTCAACAAGAGGATCATATTCCACTGAGCGGTAGGAACAACATTTAGCCAACGTAGCAGTTTGTGCAAGTGGCGTGATCGCCACAGCACTCCTCAATTATAGTAATAAGGCACAATTAAAATCAATTCTAAGCTGACTTCTGAATAAAGAGGTGCACCGCAAAAGCAATTAACAAGATTTTTGATTTCAATTAACCTTGACTTCTAAATAAAGAGGTGCATAGCACCGCAATAACAATCAGGAAGATTTCTGATCACAATTAACTGGCGCCCAACATTCAATCCAACAAGGACCCAACCGAGTAGGAGGAATCCCCTGAGTATCGTGAAGAAAAAAGGACGTTCAACACAACAGCTGACACCCGGTATAAAAAGAATATGAGGAATATAATAATATTAGTAAGTAGCAATAAGTGTATAAAAATTGTGCAGACATAGAAAAGACAAAATAAAAATAATTTGTGTAATCATAAAAAAATCAATTAAATATTTGTGAGCTAGAAAATTAAAAAAAAAGAAAATAAAATCATCTTGGCTAAAGAGAGATAAAATCTAACAAAGAAGAAAGATAAATGAAAATATTAAGTGATATGTACAAACTACTATCATAAATTGACGCATAAGAGATAAGAAAAAAAATTATTAAAGTGTGAGCAAGAAATTATTAAGTAAAAGAAATTATCAAATGCTTAGTGATTTGGAAAATCTAATATCGAAAGTTGACGCCATGAGTTTATCATCGTCTGTGGAAATCTTAGAATTGACCCCGTTACCGAATCTCAAAAAAAGAACTAACTCGGATCATAGCTGAGACTGTGACAAAGGGGGGGAGGATGTTAGTACCACGGAAGATATCAGCATAGTAAGTTCTGGGGACATCTCAGAGGGTGAGAGAATTCCGGACATAGTAAAGGCATTAAGGGAATTCGCAGGTAAGTCCGGTGAATTTACGTCATGGAGAAAAGCGGTAGATAGGATTATGAATATTTACGAGCCTCAGAAAGGAACTGCGAAGTACTTCGCAATCCTACATACGATAAGGCATAAAGTAATAGGAGAAGCTGACACAGCTTTGGAGTCGTATCGGACCCCATTGAATTGGAAGGTCATAAGGAAATGCTTAGTCCTACATTTCTCAGACAAGAGGGACATTTCGAGTAGTAAAGTAGTAGGAGAAGCTGACACAGCTTTGGAGTCGTATCGGACCCCATTGAATTGGAAGGCCATAAGGAAATGCTTAGTCCTACATTTCTCAGACAAGAGGGACATTTCGACTCTGGAATACCAGATGACGGTTTTATGTCAGGGAGGTCAAACGCTTACTGAATTTTATCAGAAGGTTTACCACCACCTATCTCTGATCCTAGACAAGATCGACTGTTTGGATATAGGAAGTGAAGCTTTGGAAGTTTTGACTCAGACATACAGGGACAAAGCTTTAGACACGTTTATACGTGGACTAAACGGTAATATTCCCAGCTTATTGAGTGTAACTAACCCAACAAGTTTGCCTCAGGCACTCAATGCCTGTCTGAAACTAGGGAATTTGGGTGTTCGCATCCAACATGCCACTGAAAAGGGGCCTAAACCAATTCTATCCTCAACTAACATTTGGGAATAGGAATATTCAAAGTGAACAAAGGTACAGAGGTCCAGCTGATAATCGTTATCAGACATTTCAGAACGGCCAACAGCAGTACCAAACAACCGGAAATTTTCCATACCGACCTCCAGAAAGGAATCATTTTGGACAAAATCAGTTTATTGGGCACAGACCTCCTCTTCCACCAAAACCTGCAGCCCCAATGGATGTAGATCAATCCATCCAGACCAGACAGATTGACTACCAAAATAGGCCACAAATGAATAGTACTAGCAACAACAGACAGTTTAACTTCAAACGACAAAATTCTGGAAACGTTCATAAGCCGCAAAAACAACAAAGGATGTTCAACATCGAGGCCAATGTTCGTGAAGACAATGAATCAGATGATTACGAAGACTCAACAGAGCAGCAATATGAAGTGAGCTATGACGACGAGTATTAAGAAGATTTGGAACATCAACCAATAGTCGATGACGTTAATTTTTTAGATTAACTTCTACGTTGCCATACTTTCCATACAGAACGAAAAATGGTAACGAACTAAAATTCCTAATAGACACCGGATCAAACAAAAATTATGTTAATAGCAAATTCATCAGAAACCCTTTTAGAAACAAAATCCCTTTCTTTGTTAATTCCGTAGGCGGTGTAGTTAAAATTGAAACCATAGCTTCATAGACATCTTCGATAGCGGGACAGGAAAACTCAAATTTTATATCCTTCCTGGTTTAGAGACTTTTGATGGGATAATTGGAAATGATAGTTTGAAATCTTTGAATGCTATAATCTATACGTGGAGATCCTATATTACTTTTCTAAATGACATCAAATTTCCTTTAAAGGAACTGAAAGTAACTGAAATTCATAATATCAACCTACGATTGAACCATCTGGGTCGTGAGGATGGAGATGAAATTAAAAAAATTCTGAATAAGTATCCCAATGTATTCGCAAACCCTAACAAAAAGCTAACTTATTCAACAGTAGTACAAGCTGAAATTAAAACAAATAATGACAACCCAGTTTATTCAAAGTCATACCCCTATCCAATGGCATTGAAATCCGAAATTGACAAGCAAATCGAAGAAATGTTAAATGACGGAATAGTTCGTCCTTCCCGATCTGCATACAATGCCCCCGTATGGATAGTGCCGAAAAAACAAGACAGCTCAGGCGTAAAAAAATATCGCATGGTAATTGACTACAGAAAGTTAAATGAGGTGACAAAACCTGATAGGTACCCCATAGCAGAAATTACAGACATTTTAGCTAACTTGGGAGACCAAATGTATTTTTCCACCCTAGATTTGAAAAGCGGATTTCATCAAATTCCCCTTAGAGAATCTGACATTGAGAAAACGGTTTTCTCCGTCAAGAATGGAAAGTTTGAATTCACGCGACTACCATTCGGCCTACGTAATGCTTCAGCAATCTTCCAAAGAGCACTTGACGACATTCTCAGAAATCATATCGGGAAGAGATGTTACGTTTACATCGACGACATCTTAGTATTCGGCAAGAGTAAGGAAGAACACATTGCGAATATAGAAATAATATTCCGAACACTGGAAAATTCTAATGAAGGTTAATATGGATAAAAGTGAGTTTCTGAAAGAAGAGATCAACTTCTTAAGATTTCATGTGAAAAAGGGAGTTTTCTCTCTGAACCCGGAAAGACTCACGGCTATAGTAAATTTTCCGCAACCCAAAACGGTCCATGACCTACGTTCGTTCTTAGGTTTGACTGGACATTATCGAAGATTTATACGGGGATATGCTGAAATAGCCAAACCGTTAACATCCATGGTGAGAGGAGACTTAGAAAACTCCGAGAAACAAGTCAATGAAGATGAACATAGAATTAAACTCCGAGCAAATTAAAAGTTTTAAACAGCTTAAAAATTGTCTAGTGTCAAACGAAATAATCTTACAATATCCAGATTTTAATAAATCTTTTGAGGTTACGACTGACGCGTCGATATATGCTTTAGGAGCAGTCTTATCACAAGACAATAGGTCCATCACCTACCTCTCTCGAACTCTCAGCAGAGCTGAGGAGCAATACGCTACAAACGAGAAAGATATGCTGGCAATAATTTGGGCTCTAAAGGAATTAAATTGTTACTTATATGGTGCAAAGAGCATAAAAATATTTACTGATCATCAGCCGTTGACCTTTGCGCTAAGCAATAAAAACATAAATGTAAAGATGAAAAAATGGAAGACGCAATTGGAAGAGTATAATTATGAGTTAATCTAAAAGCCAGGCAGGACGAATGTGGTCGCAGATGCGCTGTCAATGCCGCCGATGGCAGATGTTAACACAATAACACCAACGGTTCACAGTGCCGATACCTCTTCAGAAGATCTAATTTATTCTGTAGAAGTCCCAATAAACACCTTTAAAAATCATATTCTTATCGAGGAGTCCACAGAATCCTCATATGAATTCAAGATAGTGTTCCCTTCCTATTATCGGCATACGATCAAAGGACCAAATCTAATGGAATCAGATTTAAAGACTATACTGACAAAGTACTTGAATCCAACCGTCATTAATGGGATCAAAACCACCGAACCAATCATGCTTAAAATTCAAGCTTTGTACCCTGATTACTTCAAAAATATTCAAATTAGATTTGCTTGCATATTGGTTGAAGATCGACGAAGAAAGACAGAAGCAAATTGTAATCGAAACTCACAATAGAGCGCATAGGAACAATGGCGAAAATAGAAAACAAATCCTAGAAAATGTTTACTTCCCTTCTATGACCAGCAAAATAAAAAATTTGCTCAAGATCTGTAAAATATGCAAGGAGAATAAGTACGAACGACATCCGAAGGTTCCGAAACTTCATGCAACTCCTATACCAACGCATCCTGGGCATACAATCCACATTGACATCTTCTCTACCGACAAGTTTCGAGTTTAAACCGCAATAGATAAGTTTACAAAGTTTGCATTAGCAAAAATGTTGAATGGCAAAAGTGTCGAAGATAGGAAACCATTAAAAGAAATCATTTTTTATTTTGGTGTACCTAAATTAATTGTATTTGATAATGAGCGATCATTTAATTCACAGAGTATTAGGTTCATGTTGGAAAACGAACTTGGCATTGAGATCTTCACAGCACCACCATATCAGAGCGAAGTAAATGGTCAAATAGAAAGGTTCCATTCCACATTGTCAGAAATTATGAGATGTAGTAAATGTGAACAACCTGATTATTCTTTTGAAGAACTTCTAGAAATCAGTGTCAACAAATACAACCACAAAATACACTCATCAACCAATAAGAAACCTGTAGACCTTTTTTTGGCAGACCAACAACCTTCGGGCCAGAAGACTATAAAAAAACCCGCCTCAATAATTACGAAAAACTCCTAAAGAAGCAAGAAAATGATTTGGCGTATCATAATCAGGGTAGAAATGAGCCAAAAGAGTACAAAGAAGGTCAGAAAATATTTGTCAAACAAAACAGGAGGTTAGGAACAAAGTTGTCGAAACGATTTAAGGAGGAAGTAGTAAAAGAGAACATGCACTCAACTGTTCTAACGGAATCAGGAAAAAAATGCATAAAAGTCATATTAGAAACTAACAAATAAATTCACGTTGCCTTTAGCTTTTACTTACAGGTTGCTCAGGCCTTATGGAAATCCTAGATTATCCTCAATCTGAGATCATCTTTATAGAAAGTGGAATAGGAAAAATCCAAACGGGTTATTTTAGAATATTGCACTTTATAAACGTCGATGAATATGCAACAACATTGGAGCAGACTAAGACAAGTTTGAGAAATAACATCCCACCATCCCATCCACTTCTTCCCTTTCTCCTAGAAGACATCCAATCCATTACATCCCTAATTAACAGGCTATCCCTTTCTAAAAGACATACAAGAGCGATTAATGAAATAGGAACTGTCTGGAAATGGCTCGCCGGAAGCCCTGACCCCGACGACTTCCAGATTTTGGCTGACAAAATGAACAACGTCATAGAAAATAATAATAATCAGATAATCATTAACGAAAGACTTATTGAACAGATTAACAATGTCACTATCACAAATAATAAAATCTTGAAATCTCTCAATAGTAATGAAAATATGCAAAACACCCTAATCCTAAACGAAAAATATAAAATTGATGTAATTAAAGTGAAAGTTAAGAATAAAAATATTGCAATACAATTGTCAAAATCAAACATTGTAAACCAGCGGTGCTCAAGAAGATATCTCTTTTCAGTCAAATTTCTCTTTGCTTATTTAAATCAAGAACAAAACAGTGTTAAGTCATTATTTCTATGATGCACAAAATGAACATTGCGCTTGTGTATGTGAGAGAAACCAAAAAGCACGTAAAAAATATCTCCCTTCTTGTTTTGGACGTTTTGTAGCAAGAATTTTAATTTTATGTTAGCAAAATTATCAAAAAACATTAAATATAAACTCAATATATTTATATTTTTCTACAAAAGCTATCTATAATTTGTTTTCTTAATGTTAACGGAGCAACAATGCGTGCATCCCCCACGCATGTCTACATTCGTTGAAGTCTAATCAACGACTGAGACCACCGCAAACGTGCTGTTTTGTTCATCTTAGCATTATTTGTACAAATATTTTTATCCATTTGCTTTATAAATTATTTTGGCAAACATTCGTGTTTAAAAACAATTAAATAGAACCGTAAAATATAAAGAAAAACAGAATTTTAATTTTCTTATAAATTATATCTTTTTTCTCTTCATGTTCTAGAACACGGTTTTGAGCACCGCTGTTGTAAACACATTTATGTTACCTGATGAAGAAATGCTTGAAGTAGAAAAAATATTTTACGATGATAACATCCCTTTTATGAACTTAGAAGAAGCATTGAATTTTACTAATATCAAAATAGCATGTAATAATAAATTTATTAGTTACCAATTTATAATACCAAAAACTTTGAGCAATGTTTGTAAAAAAATAATTTTAAAACCTATTAAGAGAAACAATACCATTATAAATTTAGACATTAAACAAATACTTGTATGTGAAAAGAGTAATTTTGGAATTAGAAATAATTGTAACATAATTGATGGGGTCACACTGTGCCTATCCAGCGAATTAACAAATTTGACAAATAATAATTGTATCCCAAAATTAATAAGGAATATTCCTCATAACTGCTCTATTACCAATTCTGAACATATTAAGCAAGTAGAAGAAGTCGAATCTGGACTAATATTGTTAAACGATTTCACTGGAAATATTTTTGTAAATGAATCTGAACAAAAACTAAACGGTAGTTACTTGATAAGATTCCATAATGTTTCTGTTAAGAGCAATAGCTCTGAATTCGAATCTAAAGAACCAAACCGTTACCAGCATTACTTCAACATGTGTCAACGAGGAGTGATATTGAAGAAATTTTATCTTTGGAATTTTTAAAATCATTGCATGTATGTATGTATATATATGTAAATGTATATATATATTATAAAATATATATATATATATATATATATATATATATATATATATATTTTATAATATATATATACATTTACATTTATATATATATATATATATATATATATATATATATATATATATATATATATATATATATATATATATATTTTATAATCTAAATATTTTTATATAGTCCAGTTCTTCACCAATTTTAAATACCAAATACAGTTCACCAAAAATATATACATTTAAGCCGAGCGGGAGAATGCACTTTTGAGTACGGTTGAGGCGCTGGGAAAATCTAACAATTAAAAATAAATATTCCAAATTATCAGTTTCCCAGCGGTCATAAAATATGACATGTGTAAAATTCAGTAATCTTATGCGCTGTAGGATACGATAATGTGTAGGATAATAAAGGTCATAACCCACACACACAGAGATCGATGCGCCAGTAGGTAGCCAAGAACACTTGCATGAAGGGACAGGCAGCCATGCAAGGTTCCCTTTTAAATATAATAATATATAAGAATAATTGTGTGGTTGCAATTTGGTTAAGTTAAAAACCAGAATGAAATCTACATCCCAACCAACATTCGAGCAGGATCTAGAATTGAGTCTATAACGAAGCGGTCATATTTCTTTTCTCGCCTTCGTACAAGTACTATCCACGTAAAATGTTCCAACCCCCATATTGGCTGTTACACTGTGTAATTATTCACTATTGCGCATACTCGCCAGTATACTGGTACCTGCGATTTAAAGTATCTTGAAGGTTTGGTAAGAATTTTCAAGTGGATATAAATCAGTTTCTAGCTTTCAAATTCGCTCTACTATTTTGTTTTGTACGCATATTGTAGTACCCTTTACTATGAGTGAGGCGCACCTTTTGATATGAACCCCATAAAGCTATGTCGGAATCTGATCGCATCTTCCAGCTGAAGCTCGGTATAGGTAGGTATGAATTGTCAAAATCAGCCCAAACCGGTCTGTGTTGCTGGCCCCTAGTTTAAGTGCATCACAAATATTTTTTTGAACATAAATATCAGCAATCTATATACATAACAAGTAAGAAATGGCTATAGTCGTACGGGGCCGACTATGTGATACCCTACTATATGCTAAAAGCCCCCTTATGTTCAAATCCATTTTAGTAGATTTCGCCTTTGAAATTATGTCACGTTTCACAGCTCAGTTATTACCCTTAGAAATTTTACCAGGGACATTTGCCCTATATTTACGCACCCCGTCCTGCTGGAAGTTCTTGTGGTCCATTTTACAGCTAAATATAATCCAATGGTCAACCAAAATGCCAGATTTCTTCGATGTCCTTAACTCTCTTCTCAGGCGTGTAGATAGAGTACAATTGTGTGATCAGGATTTTTTCCGTTTTTGGTTCATTTGAACCGCTAAATATTTTGCGATCATCGCCATATATGATTTGCTTGTCTACGATATTTGTATGGTATTTTTTTTCACACAAAAGTAGTCGTACATTCCATCTGCTGTCCTAAACTCTAACTTTATGCGAGATTTTGTATCCTTTGGATTATATTTGTGACCTTTATAAGGACTACAAAATCAGGAACATTTTTAGTTGTTGGCCCATTTAACCCCTAAATATATTGCGGGCATCTTTAAAAACAAGTAAGCAAAGGCTACAGTCGAGCGGGGCCGACCGTTGAATACCCTACAACACTGTAATAAACGATACAGTTTATATAGGCTGGATACTCGAAAGAATTCCACAAGATATTGTAACAAATAATAAAAGAAAACCATCAGGTTTCGTTCTCTAATTTTCGAATAATAGCAACTTAAACTAATTTGCTCATTTCAAATTAATTGGTATATGTTGCACTTAAATGGTCTTCCTAGATCTGGAACCAATATTTCCCAAAGACCTATAATCTCTCAGAAGTGGCAAAAGATTAACATTTATTATTGGTTTTTGACTGTAACGCATCTATATGAGATACAGACATTTGACTATATTCTTCCACGAAATCAGAGTTAACAAAATAGTCAGAAATGCGTCTTTCCTGTATTTGTGAATTCTCCAAAGAGTCACTGGAATGGACATTTTCGTATTTTGTCTACAAAATTTGGCAAACTATTTCGCACATTGAATATTTTTGGATGGCCATCCAAAACTGCTTGGCTTTTGCAATGTCCGGTAATCCCCATTCAAATGTGCGTGAGGATCGGGCGATAATTACGACCTGCTGACAATTTTGCAGTTTTTTGGTCCATTTCAACCCCTAAATATAGGGCGATCATCTCCATAAGGAGTAGGCATCTATTCGGACCCTCATCTTATCCCCATGCAAAATTTCGTAAGGATCGGGCCATAAATGCGATATATGATATCCTGATATCCTAACTACTTAGTTTTGTTAGCTGTAGAAATGTTTAATTCAAAATGAAAATATGCCAAAAATATGACAAAATTGAAAAAATATTAGAAAATATTACAAAATCAATATTTTCATCTTTAGAGAGATATTTTTATGCAATTTTTTAGACGTTTTTTTCTTTCCTGCCAGGAGGCCATTCTGAATTAATGAGAACTGTCGAAATCAGTTCAGCCGTTCTCGACATATATGAGATCTTTCAAGCATATTTTCTTTGATAGACATATATATCGCACATATTTTGCTATATATCCGATTTGTTGGATGTTAACACCAATGGAAAGGTCAGAAGTAACCTTTTCATAGCTTCGTGATTTCGCCGGGATTTAAAATATTCGCGGTTTAATGAAAAATGTTGAATTTTTTCAACACAAAAGATGTGGTCTATTTTACCCGCTAAATATTATCCGATGACTACCCAAATTGGTAGGCTTCTTCCCCGCCCTAAACTCTAGCTACATGCGAAATTCCCCGTCGATTGGTCTATAATTGCGACCTGTATAGCTACTGCAAAAACCGAATTTTTTCAGTATTTGGTCCGTTTCAACCCCTGAACATTTGACGACCATCTCCACAAGAAATAGGGTTCTATTCTGACATTAACCCCACCTACATTTTAAATTTCGTGAAGATCGGGCCATAATTGCGACCTGTAGAGTGATTACAAATTAACATGGACAGACGGACAGACGGACGGACGGACATACATAGCTAGATCGACTCAGCTCGGCGAGCTAGGAAGATCCATATATACTTTCCTATATGGGAAACCAATATTTCGAGGTGTTACATAAATTCTGGCCCAATCAAACATATAATACCCCCAACACATAGTGTTGTAGGGTATAAATATGACAAAATGGAAAAAATATGAGAAAATATTACAAAATCAATATTTTCATCTTTAGAGAGATATTTGTATGCGCATTTTAGACGTTTTTCCTTTCCTGCCAAGAGGCCATTTTGAATTAATGAGAACTGTCGAAATCAGTTCAGCCGTTCTCGACATATATGAGATCTTTCAAGCATATCTTCTTTGATATACATATATATCGCACATATTTTGCTATATATTCGATTTTTTGGATCTTAACATCAATGTAAAGATCAGAAGTAGCCTTGTCATGGCTTTGTGATTTCGCAGGGATTTAAAATATTCGCGGTTTAATGAAAAATTTTGATTTTTTTTCAACAAAAAAGATATGGCCTATTTTACCCGCTAAATATTATCCGATGACCACCCAAATTGGTAGGCTTCTTCCTCGCCCTAAACTCTAGTTACGTGCGAAATTCCCCGTCGATTGGTCTATAATTGCGACCTGTATAGCTACTGCAAAATCCGACATTTTTTCAGTATTTGGTCCATTTCAACCCCTAAACATTTGGCGAACATCTCCAAAAGAAATAGGGTTCTATTCTGACCCTAGCCCCACCTCCATTCTAAATTTCGTGAAGATCGGGCCATAATTGCGACCTGTAGAGTGATTACAAATTAACATGGACAGACGGACAGACGGACGGACGGACATACATAGCTAGATCGACTCAGCTCGGCGAGATAGGAAGATCCATATATACTTTCCTATGTGGGAAATCAATACTTCGTGGTGTTACATAATTTTTGGCCCAATCAAACTTATAATACCCCAACACATAGTGTTGTAGGGTATAACAATAGGCCTAACCCTTCTGAGCCTAACCTACCTTTTTCGTGAGGATAATTGCAATCTGTATATAATAACGCAAACTTCTTTTGTCAAATGAAAAAATATTACAAAATGTATTCTTCAATATTGTAAGTCAAAATGAAAAAATCGCGTGCGATAAAAAATATGAAAAAATAAAAAGTTCACAAAATACAACAAAATCTATATTAACATCATTATTGACATCTTTTTATGCGATTTTTTTAGAGTTTATTCCTTTCTGCCAAGAGGGCATTCCGAATTGACAAAGTTTGTCAAAAAAGATCTAGCCATTCTTGACATATAAACATTCTAACTAACATCCCCTTTCTTTGTATATACACATTGTATATATTTCGCTATATGTATCCGATATATTTACTATCGGGATCTATATAACTGTCAGAATTGACCTGGTCGTCTATTTGTGATTTCGCCGAGATTAAAAATATTCGCGGTTTAACTTTGACTTTTGTTTTTTTATTGTTTTCTTTATTTGCGATCTATTTAAATACAAAATAATTAGCAAATGTGGTCATACAGAAGATATTGACAGAGTTGTTAAGATCCATTAATCTTAACCCTAATACAATTTTACACTGAAAACATTTTCAGAGATATAGTGATCTATCACATCATTACATTTATCATATAAAAGGGAGATCTAATATGTGTTTTCTTTTTAACCTTCTGACTTCATTACTATCATCTAATAGAGAAATGGCTAGTACATTAGAATGGTTACTTAATCTGTTAAGATAGTTAGAGCTTCGCTTGGTAATTTCATCTTTAACTTTTCTAACTCCAAGGTCATTGCGAATACAATTGTTGTTTACGAACCAAGGAACGTTTGATAACAACCTTAGTGTCTTCGCTTGATACCTTTGCAAAATTTCGAATTACTGGCGGTTCCCCACAATTCAATACCATATGACTACACAGGCTTCAAAACTGTTTTATAAAGTCGCACTTTATTTTCCAAACTGAGTTGAGATTTTGGATTAATTAACCAATACATCTTTTTTGTTTTATTATCGACCTATTTTCTCTTTGATTGAATATGCTCTTTCCAAGTCAGACTCCGATCGATTCGTAATCCAAGGTACTTCACACAGTTTGAAGTAGGTATTGAAGATCCATTAAAAGTGAGAGATGGGCAATCTCCTTTCTTAAGAGTGTAAGTGACATTCGTAGACTTTTCAGGGTTGACTTGGATATTCCACTTATTAAACCAAGAATTAAGCTGATTAAGTTGCCGCTGAACTAAGTTGGAAGCTTCCTCAGGGTTAACGCTTGTACCCAGAATAGCCGATGATACCGGCAAATGTAGCTAAAGTGACATCCGAATTAGCTTGCATATCGAAAGTATAGATTGTATATAGCACATGTCCCATTACACTGCCTTGAGGCACTCCAGATTGTACACATCCAATTTCAGATTCATCGTTATTTACTGACACAAAAAAACTTCGATTACTTATATAAGATTTAAGTAATAAAAAAATGGTGCTGGTAATAACTTTTTGCCAAACTCTATCAAACTCGTGCCTGTTTAACATCTAAAAATGCTGCACAACAATATCATTTCTTTTCCAAGGAATCTCGAATTACTTCAACAATCCTGTGGCATTGCTCTGGGGTGCCATGCATATGCCTGAAACCAAACTGATGATCTGGAATAACTTTCCTGGGTTCAAGTACTAAACTCATGCGCTTTTGGAAAAGCCTTTCAAAAATCTTTGAACAAGCTGGAAGTAAGCTTATGGGTCGATACGAAATAATTATATTTTCGAGCTTGTTGGGCTTATGTACCATTATAATTTTGGCATGTTTCCATTGAGTCGGAAAATAGGACAACCTCAATATGGAGTTAAATAACGTTGTCAGAAAAACCACGGCTCTTTTTGGAAGTAATTTTAATATTTTGGCATTTGTATTATCATACCCAGGCGATTTCTTTGCCTTTAGTTTTATTATTTCGCCGGTGACTTCCAGAAAAGTAAATGGTTTTATTGGCAGCGACATTTGGCACGGACTATCAAGAAAGTCTGCGGTTATTAGTCTATCTGTAGGGTTGCATAATGATAATGGAGTAAAAGTCTCTTGCAGAAAATCTTTATATGCTGCAGCAATCTCTTTATCCGACCTACACCATGAACCATTTTGGGTTTTAATTGGAGTGTTCCTTTTTTGTGGTCTTTTCAAATACTTAGTACATTGGTATAAATTGTGTTCATTGTTTTCGAATGGGCTTAATATCTTCCTGTTGCATCGTTCTTTAACTCTTTTAGGCGCTTTCCTAGGGTTTAAACTGCTCTGTTTAAATTAGTTTTGTCTTCCGGAAGACGAGTTCTTTGCCATTATTTTCTTAATCGCCTTTTGCATTTAATTAGGTTTCTTATTTCTAGAGATACCGGTAGATTTGAACTACATTGCGTATCTGGTTCAGGTGTGGAATGAAACGCAGCTTCATGAATTAATCGTACGAAATTCTCAACAGCATCATCAATTTCAATGCCAGATTTTAGTGATTTTCCAAGATTGATACGCCTCTCTATCCAATCTTGAAAATATTTTATATTTGTCTTTGCTGATATAAGAGGTATATTTCTTGTCACTGAAAATGCACTGGCTTTGTAGCTTAGAAGGACTGGGGTATGATCAGAACTTAAATCATCAGAAGACCTTATATCCATATAATGTTGTGGAATACCGAGACAAACAAAGAAATCCAATAAATCTGTAATTTTTCTAGGATCCGATGGCCAATAAGTTGGTCTTCCTGTGGATATAACACGATAATTGTTTTTAAGAATGCACTCATATAATCGTTTGCCTTTAGGATTGCTTAGTCGAGATCCCCACCAGACGTGTTTGGTGTTGAAATCTCCGCCAACAATAAACCTGTTGCCGATGTTTTGGAAAAATTCCTCATAAGTTACAAAGTCGATATTATATCTGGGTGGAAAGTAGGCTGAGTATATGTTTGTAAAAGTGTTATTTACGCATTTAATTCTCACACCAGCAGCCTGAAGATAGTTTTTGGAAAAGTTTGGAAGTACTTCGTAGTTAATACCTCTTCTTATTAGAAGACCTGCTCCGCCATGAGCTCTATCATCTGGGTGGTTACAAGTTATAGTATCATAACCATTTATTCGAAAATATGATTTTGATGTTAAATGAGTTTCACATATCAGAAGAATGTCAATACTGTAAAGTTTTAAAAAAAATTGTATTTCATGTAAATAATTGATAATGCCATTTGCATTCCATTCGGCAATTAAGAGATCTAATTGCATATTTTGGACATTAACAAAGACATCATATTGATAAGAGTATTTGTTAACTCTATTTGTTTTTGAAGCATAGTCTCTATCTTCTGCAAAATAACATTTTCATCGACTGCAGTACCACGAGCAACTTGAGAGTAGGACATATTGTGATTTTGAATGTGGTTTTGGTTTAATTGTTCATAAATATTTTCATTATTATTAATGTGAGAGGTCGTATTTGTTCTAACGGCTCTTGTTGTTCTTCTTTTAAAAAGATTTTGATAAAATTGACAGCCTCTATAGCTAGCAGTATGATTTTGCAAATAGTGAACACTTTTAGGTGGAGTTGTTGTTGCTTTTTTGCAATCCGAAGAGGAGTGATCAAGACCGCACTTAACACATCTGAATGGCTTACGGCATAAGACTTGGTGTGTCCAAACTCCTGGCACCTGAAGCATTGAACAACTTGGTCAGTTTTCTTAGCAGGTTCAATTTTTATTCTGGCACCTTCAAAGCCATCAATGTCATAAATTTCTTTATTGTTAGGCCTGGGATCCAAATCGACGTAGAACATTGGGAGAGGTTTTTTAGTTACACGGCTAATAATATTTCTAACATAAAGTACATGGTGGTCTCGGCTTAATAAAATTGCTTTTATGTCAGTAATATCAGTGGAGTGATGAAGATCCTTGATTACAACCCTAAAAGCTCTCTCAGGTTTTAATTGGAATGTATGGTAACTCTTTCCAGCTGATTCCAAGTATTTTATAATTTTACGATAATATTCAACAGATTTTATAACCACTCTAACCTGACCATCTTTTAAAGATTTATAGTAAAACTAGCTGAACCCGGTGCGCTTCGCTACCCCTTTTGATTTTATATGCATTCAAAAATTTTTTTACGAATATATGTTGGTAAAAAAAAAAAATTTAAAAATTAAAAAAAAAATATTGCACTACTTTAATGTGTAAATAACCAAAACCATTAGAAAAGCAGTAACATGACATACATACACAAAGGGTTTGTCCTTAGGATTTATTTATTACATAGCAAATACCAAGCGTGCAGTAAACTGCAATCTTTTGAAGTTAAGTGGCATTTCTATTGCAATTAGTGAATTCGAGATAGCAACATACTTCGCCGTAATAAGCGTATTTCAAATCAATTGTTGTGTTGTTTTTTAGAGTTGGCCTAAGGCGTTGTGGATCAATGGTTCTTATTAAGATCATATCCCAATCTGATCCGGTTTAAATATAATTTTAAAAAAATTACTTTTACACCAAATTCCGCCACACCCTTCATATTTCATTGAAATTGGTGCGTCAAATATGTGAAATCGGCCGATAATATATATGGGAGCTATATCCAAATCTTAACTAATTTCCAATTAATTTGTCACATTTATTATTGTAACCAAATACCGCCACACATTCTGAATTTCATTGATATCGGTCATATATATCATGTTTGGTGCATCAAATACATGAAATCGGTCGAAAATATATGTGGGAGCTATATCCAAATCTGAACCGATTTCAATTTAATTTGACAAATTCATTTTGGCTCCCAATTCCGTTACATATTTTAAATTTCATTGCAATTGGAAATACATATCGTGTTTGGTCCACCAAATACATGAAATCGGCCGAAAATGTACATGGGAGCTATATCCAAATCTGAACCGATTTCAATATAATTTGACAAATTTATTTTCGGATTAAATCCCGTCACACATTCCAAATTTCATTGGAATCGAACAATCATATTGTGTTTGAGGCATCAAATGAACGAAATCGGTCGAAAATATATATGGGAGCTATATCCAAATCTGAACCGATTACAATATAATTTGGCAAACTTATTTTTGTTCCAAATTTCGTTACGTATTCCGAATTTGGAGACTGTATCTTCAACCAATCAATAGATATGTGCATATAAAATCAAAATTTTTGGGAGGTACCTCCGATTCTGATGCTATATCTCCAGTTCCAAGTGGAAATTCAAAAATGTATATAGCCTATGTTACTTTCAGGCGATGTTGCAGTATATATGGAAATTTTCAGGAAAATCTATTCAGCGGTTTTCGAGTCCATAAATTACAAACAAACAAACAAACAAACAAACAAACATACAAACATTTTCCTCTTTTATAGATATAGATTCAGTAATAGGAATTACTTTAGTGAAATCAGATACCATTTTAGTTATATCTTCAACGTGCGGTATAAATATTGGTGGTGGTTTAGGTTGGGCATCAGTTTTGATAGATTCTTCATTATCATCTTCATCGTTGGCTAGGCTGCCAAATCTATTGAACATCTCTGGATCATTATCATGAAGAGGTCGTTTTTGTTAAAAAATGTTTGGCGATCCCCTTTGCCAGTCATCGTGGTTGTTGGTATGAAGATCAACATCATTGTTGACTGCATCAGTCATCGTAAGAAGTTATTGTTGTTAGCAGTAACAAAGTGCAAAATGCAAGTGCATCAATTGTACAAATACTTGATGCACTCAATGTACGAAAGACGGAGTTAAGCCGTTTATTGTTGTTGTCGTTTTCGAAACAAGTGACAAAAAAAACCAAACATTTTAATACCCTACACCACAAGGTGGTCAGGGTATTATGTCTTTGTGCATTTGTTTGTTTCAGACAAAAGGAAACGAGATAGACCCATAGTTCCTTTTGATGATCTGCATAGAATCACATTCTGAATCGATTTATGCATGTCCGTCCGTCCGTCTGACCATGTATTTTTGTAAACAAAGTACAGTTCGCATTTATTGCCCTATCCAGATGAAATTTTGCACAAATCATTTGTTTGGCCCAAGGACGAACCCTATTGAAATTGGAGATAATCGGTCAAAATTTAGATATAGCTCCCATATATATCTTCATCCGATTTGCCTTTTATTGTGCACCAAACGTGTAATATCAGTCCGAATAGTATGGAATGTATGGCACGTACGATCAGACTGGACCTTAAAATAAGTATGCCAAATTTGATCGAAATCGGTTCAGATTTATCGTATAGCCCCCATATAACGGTACCTCCCGATATTCGGTATTTTATGATTTGACCCACATTTTTCATCGGAATTGTCTGAAAATCCACACAAGGAGTTCCTTGTGGGTACTTTATACCTCGGCAGAGAATTATCTATATAGATCCACGATATTGTATAGCCCTCATATTACGGTACCCCCGATATTCGGTATTTTGATGTTTTTAGCCATATTTTTCAACGGAATGGTCACAAGGGGTTCTTTGTACACAAGGGGTTCTTTGTGAGCACTTTACCCACCGACAGAGAATTCTCTATATAGGTTAACGATAACGTATAGCTCCCATATAACGGTACCCCGCGATATTCGGTATTTTGATGATTTTAGCCACATTTTCCAATCGTATTGTCTGAAAATCCACACACGGAGTTCCTTGTGAGTACTTTACACACAGACATAGATTTGTCTTTATAGGTCCACAATATCGTATATCTCCCCATATATCGGCACCTTCCTATTTTAGATATTTTAAAGATTTTAAAAGAATTTTTATTGGATTTTACTTTTTTGAAAATTTTCTAATTCGTTCCATATGGTGGAGGGTATTCAAAGTTCGGCCCGGCCGAACTTACTGCTTTTTACTTGTTGTTTCACTTTTGTTTTTTAAGAAATGTACTTTCGTTTTTTCCGCACAATACGTCTTACTATCATCACGGTTAAACAACGACTGACTTTTGTTTAACACAAATGTTATGGTCTATTCTACCCACTAAATATTACCCGATGACCATCAAAATTGGAAGGCTTCTGCCCAGTCCTAAGCTCTAGCCCCATGCTGACTTCCGATTGGTCTATAATTGCGACCTGTATAGCAACTGCAAAATCAGGAATTTTTTAAGTTTTTGGTTCATTTCAACTCCTGAATATTATGCGATCATCTCCAAAAGCAATAGGGTTCTATTCTGGCTATAGGCCCACCTCCATTCTAAATTTCGTGAAGATTGGGCCATAATTGCGACCTGTAGAGTGATTACAAATTAACATGGACAGACGGACGGACGGACATACATAGCTAGATCGACTCAGCTCGGTGAGATAGGAAGATATGGATCTTCTACTTTCCTATGTGGGAAATCAATATTTCGAGGTGTTACATAATTTTTGGACAAATCAAACTTATAATACCCCCAACACATAGTGTTGTAGGGTATAAAAATGTTACAATGAAGTTAAATGCCAGAAGTGTGGAATGAATCACATCACCGTGCTGGATTTAGAGAGAAGAGGTCATACGAAAGCAATGAACACCAACAAAACAACAAATGTTTTGTTAGCAACGGTCCAAGTTCGTATAAAATCACTGCATGGAGAATTTGTAACAGTAAAAGCGCTGATAGACCAAGGATCACAAATTACATCCATATCAGAGGACGTGCCTCAGCTGCTGCAGCTACCGAGGAAGAAAACTGAAATCAGGTTACAAGGTCTAGGAGAGACCGTAGTTGGCGTGACAAAATCAAAAGTTGCATTACAACTACGACCCAGCTTTTTGAGCAACTTTAAGATTGAAACAGAAGCACTAGTCCTTTCAGCACTTGCATTAGCACATCCTGACAGAAGGTTTCATTATCACGTGGAAAAATGGAGAAATGTATATTTAGCAGATCCAAATTTCAACAGCCCGGAACGAATCGAATTAGTTATTGGCGCTGATCTTTACTCACGAATATTGGAGGAAGGAGTTCGCCATGAGGAGCAAATTGTGGGAAAAAACACGAAGTTAGGATGGATTTTATCGGGAACAGTTAAATAAATAAATCGGCAGCAACAACAATTGAGAGATTCTGGGGAATAAAAGACGAAAAAACGCCAGTGGAAGATGAATACTGCGTAAACTATATGAAGAAACAACACGCAGAGACAATTCAGGAAGATTTGTCGTGCGTTTGCCGTTAATTGAAGAAAAGGAGTTAGGAGATTCATGTAAAAGAGCCATGGGGAGGTTTCTAAACCTGGAAAAAAGATTAGAGGATAACGCGGAATTGAAGGCAGAATACGAGAGAACAATGGACGAGCCTTTATCCATGGGTCACATGGTAAATGTGTATCCAAGAAGAAGGTATTATATGCCGCATCAAGCAGTGGTACGTTAAACAAGTCTAACCACAAAAGTTAGAGTGGTGTTTGATGCTTCATCGGGAACTTCAAATGGAAAATCGGTGAATGATATTCTTCATGTGGGACCAAGGCTTCAAAAAGATGTATTTGACATAGTAACAAAGTGGAGATGGTGGAAGTTTGTCATCTCGGCTGATAATGAAAAAGAAGATCAGGGATACCAACATGTGCTGTGGAGGAGTAACCCGTCAGAGCCTATCCAACAATATAAACTTACGACTGTAAAGTATGGCACCGCTTTAGCACCATTTCTGGCTGTAAGATCGCTAATATATATTGGAAACAGATGCCAGAATCGAGAAATCGCGCTGATGATGAAAAAAGATTTCTACATGGACGATCTTTTAACAGGAGCGAATACAAAGAAAGAATGCAGGGAGGTCCAAGAGAAGATATCGCTGCAGCTGGAGGATAATGGATTTCATTTGAGCGGTAAAATTGAGCGAAGAAAATGAAGTGCTGCGAATAGAAGAGCATGAATGCTTGAAACATTGGGATTACAATGGAACCAACAGATCAATTGCTTTACATTTAGCATGCAAATTAAAAAGAAGAGAAGTTGACAAAGCAAATAGCATTGTCAAGGCTGACAAAAATATTCGATCCATTAGGATGGTTGACGCCAGTCATGATAACAGCAAAACTATTTATACAACAGTTATGGATACAACAAATATAATGGGATGTTCCTTTGGAAGAGAATTTGAGTGGAGATTGGAGGCAGATTACATACAGTCTGCCTGCATTAGAAAATTTAAGGATTCCAAGATGGTTTGGAATATTGGAAGTCAAACCTGCACAGTAACATGGGTTTGCAGATGCTTCTGAAAAGACATGTGCTGCAAAAAGCGAAGTAAACACAGTGCAAAATAGGGAGACACTTCCAAAACTGGAACTTTGTGCAACACATGCATTGGCTAACAACTGCAGAAAATCAAAGGAGTATTTAAGAACCCAGCAGATATGGGTTTAAGGGGTGTCCCACCGGAGACTTGGAGAAACAACACATTATGGTGGGAAGGCCTCGAGTGGTTGAAAAAGGTGAGTAAGATTGGCCTAAAATCAACAACAACCAAGTAGTATCAGCAACAGTAAGATTTTCTACAGATAACCAAGTATATAAAACTATGATGAAGTATTCATCATTTAATAAACAAATACGTGTAATGGCTTACGTACTGCGTTTTATAAAGGGACTAAGAAAGAAGCGAGCAGTAAATGAGTTAAAAATAGCAGAGATGGAGTTAATAAAACTACATCAAGAAAGAGTATGGCCAGTGGAAATAAGGAAATTGAAAACATTGGGAACTGTGGATCATCGAAGTAAAATAGCTTCACTACATCCACAGTTGGATCGAAATGGCATAATGCGTGTTGGTGGAAGACTTCCTTTGTCAGAGCTAACCTATGACCAAAAGAATCCAATCACTATCCACAAGTCAATATTAGTCAATATTATGGATGGATGAAATCGACTTATGGAAAATATTCTAAGACGCAAGTACTGGATTATTGGAGCTATAAATAGGTGAAAACTTTGCATTAGGTGATGTCCAAGATGTACGCGCTTTCGAGATGAAGTTCGGAATCAATTGATGGGGAACTTACCAGCTTACAGAGTCAGTATAAATCAACCTTTTCAACATTGTGGAATTGATTATGTGGGTCCGCTACAAATACGGTGCTTCAAAACTAGGGGAGTGAAGTCCATGAAGGGATATGCAGTGGTGTTCGTATGTATGGTAACGAAGGTGGTTTATTTGGAAGCGGTCAGCGGACGAACAACGGAAGCATTTCTGGTGGCGCTAAGGCGATTTTTAGCGAGAAGAGGAAAATCAAGTGATTTATATTCCGATAACGGAACGAACTTCGTAGGGGCAGCAAGGCAGCTTGACAGAGACTTTTTGGAGGGCGTTAAAAATAACTCAAAGTTAGCCCCCATATTGGAAAATGAAAAAATAATTTCGCATTTCATCCCGCCGGCAGCTCCTCACATTGGAGGAATTTGGGAAGCAGCAGTAAAATCAATGAAATATCACCTAAAAAGAATAATCGGTGGCACGAAATTGACTTACGAGGAGTTGCGTATGGTGCTATCTCAGATTGAAGCAGTATTAAATTCGAAGCCGAACTTGGAAGCGGTGCTGAATATATTGACACTCTAACACCTGGGCATTTCATAATTGGCCGTCCGATGAAATCACCGGCGACTATCGATGAAGGAAACCTAGGATGTCTTAATAGATGGAAACTGCTACAACGAATTAAAAGTCATTTGTGGAGCAGATGAAAACACACACGGCGCGATGGCCACTGGCGAATGTAGTAGAAGTCCATCCAGCAAAAGACGGAGTTGTAAGGGTGGTGACTGTTAAGATAAAAGACGGCGTGATAAAGAGACCGGTTAACAAATTATGTCCATTGGAACACATGAACGAGGAACCTAAAGTATTGTTCAGAGGGAAAAAACAGGCGGAAATTGCACATACTAATATGGTGAGATGTGAGCGCAAAATAAGGAAACAAGCAATAATGATGTGGGCAGTGATATTGAACTTATTCTTACTAATCTCTACCCAGGCACCATTTGCACATGAACTGAATAGTTTGGCGGCGGTATATTTAAATCCCATGTCGCAAATTCACATGGTTTCGTTAAAAATAATAAAAAAAAATAGACCTGTCTTCCGAATTGCTAAAAACATCAAAAAGTTTATGCCCACGACTTCAACCTGTTGCAGAGCAGTGTTGGTCCACGATAAACAATATGGAACCCAAGATTAATAAGATAAAAGCCAAAAATCGATTATTCCTCAGAGAGGGCAATCGTCAAAAAAAGGAGCTCTGTTGAAATTCTTGGGTTCGTTTCAACACTGGGCATTTGGGGTAATGGACGATGATGATCGAGTAGCTATGGAGAACAATATGAAGAATCTATTAGCCAACCGAAAGGATTTGAAGAAACTAGCAAAACAGCAGACATCTGTTGACGCTACGGTAAATCTTTTGAAGAGAACAACAGAGGAAGTGAATTCGCACTTTTCAGATATCAAACGCAATGAGAACATTAGTGATACGATGGATGATAATGTTATGAACACAAGGGATGATAACATTTATTGCTGCTGGAGACACATTAATAATAAAGACAAGTAAGCAAAGGCTATAGTCGTGCGGGGCCGACCATGTGATACCCTACAACACTACAATATCTTAGAAGCCCCCTTATGTCCAAATCCACTTTGGAAGGTTTCGATTTTGAAATTATATCACAGAGCACTGACCAGATATTAGCCTTCGCTTTTAGACAAGGGACATTTGCCTAATATTTACGCACTCCGTCGAGCTGTTAGTTGTTGTGGTTCATTTTACAGCTAAATATATTCCAATAGTCATCCCAAATGCTAGAATTCTTCCCTGTCCTTAACTCTCTTCTTAGGCGTGTCGATTGGCTTCAATTGTGTGACCAGGAATTTTTTTCTGTTTTTGGTTCATTTGAACACTTAAATAGTTTGCGATCATCTCCAAAAAAAAGAGGCCCCTCTGTATCTCCAAATGCATACTCATCTATATGATTTGCTTGTCTACCATATTTGGCGACGTCGTCAACGAAATCATCATAAACATGTAAGCAAAGGCTATAGTCGTGCGGGGCCGACCATGTAATACCCTACAACACTACAATATGTTAGAAGCCCCACTTATGTCCAAGTCCATTTTGGAAGGTTTCGCTTTTGAATTAATGTCGCGGTGCACTGCTCAGATATTACCATCAGCATTTTGAAAAGGGACATTGGCCCAATATTAGGCACTCCCTCGTGCTGTTAGTTGTTGTGGTCCATTTTACAGCTAAATATAATCCAATGGTCATCCAAAATGCTAGACTTCTTCCCTTTCCTTAACTCTCTCCCTTTCTCATGCAAAATTCCGTGTCGATTGGCTTCAATTGTGTGATCAGGAAAATAGTAGTAGTGGTCCATTATACCCGCTGCCCTATATTCTAACTTCATGCTAGATTTCGTGTCCTTAGGTTTCTATTTGTGTCCTTTATAGCGGCTGCAAAATCAGAAACATTTTTAGTTGTTGGTCCATTTTAACCCCTAAATGTATTGCGGGCATTTTTGAAAACAATAGGCCTAGCCTTTCTGAGCCTAACCTTACCCTTGTGCAAATTTTCGTGAGGATCGGACGATAGTTGCAATCTGTATATAATAACCCCAATCTGTGTTGTAAGTTAAAAAGATTATACAAAATATACACTTCAATATTATAAGTCAAATTGAGAAAATCGCATACGATAAAAAATATGCAAAAAAAAAAAAAATCACAAAATACTACAAAATCTATATTAACATCATTATTGGCATATTTTAATGCGATATTTTTAGACTTTATACTTTTATGTCAAGAGGGCATTCTGAACTGAAAAACTTTGTCAAAATCGGTCTAGCCATTCTTGAGATATAAGCATTCTAGCTAACATCCCCTTTCTTTGCACATATATATTGAACTAGCTGAACCCGGTGCGCTTCGCTACCCCTTTTGATTTTATATGCATTCAAAAAATTTTTTTTTATGTTGGTAAAAAAAAAAAAATTTAAAAATTAAAAAAAAAACAAGTAAGCAAAGGCTACAGTCGAGCGGGACCGACCGTTGAATACCCTACAACACTACAATAAATGATACAGTTTATATAGGCGAGATACTCGACAGAATTCCACAAGATATTGTGACAAATAATAAAAGAAAGCCATCAGGTTTCGTTCTCTAATTTTCGAATAATAGCAACTTAAACTAATTTGCTCATTTCCAATTTATTGGTAGATGTTGCACGTAAATGGCCTTCCTAGATCTGGAACCAATATTTCCCATGAGATACAGCCATTTGACTATATTCTTCAACTAAATCAGCGTTAACGAAATAGTCAGAAGTGCGTCTTTCCTGTATTTGTGAATTCTCCAAGAAGTCACTGTAATGGACATTTTCGTATTTTGTCTACAAAAGTTGGCAAACTATTTCACACATTGAATATTTTTGGATGGCCATCCAAAACTGCTTGGCTTTTGCAATGTCCGGTAACCCCCATTCAAATGTGCCTGAGGATCAGGCGATAATTACGACCTGCTGACAATTTTGCAGTTTTATGGTCCATTTCAACCCCTAAATATATGGCGATTATCTCCAAAAAGAGTAGGCTTCTATTCTGACCCTCATCTTATACCCATGCAAAATTTCGTAAGGATCGGGCCATAAACGCGATCTGTATATGATATCCAGATATCCTAACTACTTAGTTTTGTTAGCTGTAGAAATATTACCAAATGTTTAATTCAAAATAAAACAAGTAAGCAAAGGCTACAGTCGAGCGGGGCCGACCGTTGAATACCCTACAACACTACAATAAACGATACAGTTTATATAGGCGAGATACTCGAAAGAATTCCACAAGATATTGTGACAAATAATAAAAGAAAACCATCAGATTTAGTTCTCTAATTTTCGAATAATAGCAACTTAAACTAATTTGCTCATTTCCAATTTATTGGTAGATGTTCCTAGATCTGGAACCAATATTTCCCAAAGACCCATAATCTCTCTGAAGTGGAAAAAGATTAACATTTATTATTGGTTTTTGACTGAAACACATCTATATGAGATACAGCCATTTGACTATATTCTTCGACGAAATCAGCGTTAACGAAATAGTCAGAAGTGCGTCTTTCCTGTATTTGTGAATTCTCCAAAAAGTCACTGGAATGGACATTTTCGTATTTTGTCTACAAAAGTTGGCAAACTCCTTTACACATTGAATATTTTTGGATGGCCATCCAAAACTGCTTGGCTTTTGCAATGTGCGGTAACCCCCATTCAAATGTGCGTGAGGATCGGGCGATAATTACGACCTGCTGACAATTTTGCAGTTTTTTGGTCCATTTCAACCCCTAAATATATTGCGATCATCTCCAAAAAGAGTAGGCTTCTATTCTGACCCTCATCTTATACCCATGCAAAATTTCGTAAGGATCGAGCCATAAATGCGATCTGTATATGATATCCTGATATCCTAACTACTTAGTTTTGTTAGCTGTAGAAATATTACCAAATGTTTAATTCAAAATGAAAATATGCCAAAAATATGACAAAATTGAAAAAATATGAAAACCAATATTTTCATCTTTGGAGAGATATTTTTATGCGATTTTTTAGACTTTTTTTGTTTCCTGCCAAGAGGCCATTCTGAATTAATAAGAACTGTCGAAATCAGTTCAGCCGTTCTCGACATATAAGAGATCTTTCAAGCATATCTTCTTTGATAGACATACATATCGCACATATTTTGCTATATATCCGATTTGTTTGATCTTAACATCAATGTAAAGATCAGAAGTAACCTTGTCATGGCTTTGTGATTTCGCCGGGATTTAAAATATTCGCGGTTTAATGAAAAATTTTGATTTTTTTCAACAAAAAAGATAGGGTCTATTTTACCCGCTAAATATTATCCGATGACCATCCAAATTGGTAGGCTTCTTCCCCGCCCTAAACTCTAGCTACAAGCGAAATTCCACGTCGATTGGTCTATAATTGCGACCTGTATAGCTACTGCAAAATCCGACATTTTTTCAGTATTTGGTCCATTTCAACCCCTAAACATTTGGCGATCATCTCCAAAAGAAATAGGGTTCTATTCTGACCTTAACCCCACCTACATTTTAAATTTCGTGAAGATCGGGCCATTATTGCGACCTGTAGAGTGATTACAAATTAACATGGACAGACGGACAGACGGACAGACGGACAGACGGACGGACGGACATACATAGCTAGATCGACTCAGCTCGGCGAGCTAGGAAGATCCATATATACTTTCCTATATGGGAAACCAATATTTCGAGGTGTTACATAAATTCTGGCCCAATCAAACTTATAATACCCCCAACACATAGTGTTGTAGGGTATAAATATGCCAAAAATATGACAAAATTGAAAAAATATGAGAAAATTTACAAAATCAATATTTTCATCTTTAGAGAGATATTTTTATGCGATTTTTAGGCGTTTTTTCTTTTCTGCCAAGAGGCCATTCTGAATTAATGAGAACTGTCGAAATCAGTTCAGCCGTTCTCGACATAAAAGAGATCTTTCAAGCATATCTTCTTTGATAGACAAATATGTCGCACATATTTTGCTATATATCCGATTTGTTGGATGTTAATATCAATGTAAAGATCAGAAGTAACCCTGTCATGGCTTTGTGATTTCGCCGGGATTTAAAATATTCGCGGTTAATGAAAAATTTCGAATTTTTCCAATACAAAAGATATGGTCTATTTTACTCGCTAAATATTATCCGATGACCACCCAAATTGGTAGGCTTCTTCCCCGTCCTAAACTCTAGCTACATGCGAAATTCCGCGTCGATTGGTCTATAATTGCGACCTGTATAGCTACTGCAAAATCCTACTTTTTTCAGTATTTGGTCCATTTAAACTAAACATTTGGCGATCATCTCAAAAAGAAATAGGGTTCTATTCTGGCCCAACCCCGACCTCCATTCCAAATTTCGTGAAGATCGGGCCATAATTGCGACCTGTAGAGTGATTACAAATTAACATGGACAGACGGACGGACGGACATACATAGCTAGATCGACTCAGCTCGGCGAGCTAGGATGATCCATATATACTTTCCTATGTGGGAAACCAATAATTCGTGGTGTTACATAATTTTTGGCCCAATCAAACTTATAATACCCCCAACACATAGTGTTGTAGGGTATAAATATTGCACTACTTTAATGTGTATATAACCAAAACCATTAGAAAAGCAGTAACATGGCATACATACACAAAGCGTTTGTCCTTAGGATTTATTTATTACATAGCAAATACCAAGCGTGCAGTAAACTGCAATCTTTTGAAGTTAAGTGGCATTTCTATTGCAATTAGTGAATTCGAGATAGCAACATACTTCGCCGTAATAAGCGTATTTCAAATCAATTGTTGTGTTGTTTTTTAGTGTTGGCCTAAGGCGTTGTGGATCAATGGTTCTTATTAAAATCATATCCCAATCTGATCCGGTTTAAATATAATTTTAAAAAAATTACTTTTACACCAAATTCCGCCACACCCTTCATATTTCATTGAAATTGGTGCGTCAAATATGTGAAATCGGCCGATAATATATATGGGAGCTATATCCAAATCTTAACTAATTTCCAATTAATTTGTCACATTTATTATTGTAACCAAATACCGCCACACATTCTGAATTTCATTGATATCGGTCATATATATCATGTTTGGTGCATCAAATACATGAAATCGGTCGAAAATATATGTGGGAGCTATATCCAAATCTGAACCGATTTCAATTTAATTTGACAAATTCATTTTGGCTCCCAATTCCGTTACTTATTTTAAATTTCATTGCAATTGGAAATACATATCGTGTTTGGTCCACCAAATACATGAAATCGGCCGAAAATGTACATGGGAGCTATATACAAATCTGAACCGATTTCAATATAATTTGACAAATTTATTTTCGGATTAAATCCCGTCACACATTCCAAATTTCATTGGAATCAAACATTCATATTGTGTTTGAGGCATCAAATGAACGAAATCGGTCGAAAATATATATGGGAGCTATATCCAAATCTGAACCGATTACAATATAATTTGGCAAACTTATTTTTGTTCCAAATTTCGTTACGTATTCCGAATTTGGAGACTGTATCTTCAACCAATCAATAGATATGTGCATATAAAATCAAAATTTTTGGGAGGTACCTCCGATTCTGATGCTATATCTCCAGTTCCAAGTGGAAATTCAAAAATGTATATAGCCTATGTTACTTTCAGGCGATGTTGCAGTATATATGGAAATTTTCAGGAAAATCTATTCAGCGGTTTTCGAGTCCATAAATTACAAACAAACAAATAAACAAACATACAAACATTTTCCTCTTTTATAGATATAGATATGAATATTGAATATTTCGCTATATATCCGATATATTTACTATCGGCATGTATGTAACGGTCAGAAATGACCTGTTCGTCCAATTTTGATAATCGCCGGGATTAAAAATATTCGCGGTTAAATGGACAATTTGGCTTTTATTTAACACAAATGTTATGGTCTATTTCACCCACTAAAAATACCTGATGACCATCAAAAGTGGAAGGCTTCTGCCCAGTCCTAAGTTCTAACTCCATGCTAACTCCCACGTGAGACTTGTAGAGCAACTGCAAAATCAGGAAATTTTTCAGTTTTTGGTCAACTCGGCGAGATAGGAAAACCCATTTATACTTTCCACAACACATAGTGTTGTACGGTATAAAAACAACAGTAAGGAAAGCTCAAAAGTTGGGCGGGGCCGACTATATGATACCCTTCACCCTTATGCGCATTTACTGGAGCTCCCGTAACAAAAAAGTTTATCTTGGGAATTTACGTAAAGTAGATCCAACCTATATCTATATCTGAACCGATTTTTCGCCAGGATTTGAAGCTTTTAATCTGAATTTCGTTGGAATTGCCAATATTCAGTCAAATTGGGTTGATGTTAGCCATTTGTTGTACAATAAACCTGGTATCGGACAAAGATATATATGTGGGAGTTATATCCAAATCTGAACCGATCTTGACAGAATTTTAGACACTTATTTCTGGACTGTTTCTGATATCTGGTACCATATATCATTGTTGTGGAGTGCATATTTCGCATGTGAAGGACTTAAAACCCCAAATCGTATGAAACATATATAGGGGAGCAATAGCTATATCTGAGCCGATTTTCAGCAAATTCGATGTACTTGCTTCTAGACTAAATTCGGTCGGATGTAATAAAATGTAGGTCATTTGATTGATATTGGTCATTTGGTGCTCAATTAACCCGAAATCGGTTGAAAATATCTATGCGAGCTATTTCTAAATTTGAACCGAGTCTCACCAATTTTTATAGGGTTCGTCCTTGGGCCAACAAATATTGTTTGGAAAATTTCATCTCAATCGGATAATAAATGCGACCTTAATTTTTATCACAAAAGTACATGGACAGACGGACACTACAATATGTTAGAAGCCCCCTTATGTTCAAATCCATGTTGAAAGATTTCGATTTTGAAATTATGTAACGGAGCACTGCCCAGATATTAACTTTAGCATTTTGACCAGACACCTTTACCGAATATTTACGCACTCCATCGTGCTGTTAGTTGTTGTGGTTCTTTTTACAGCTAAATATAATGCAATGGTCATCCAAATGGCTAGAATTCTTCCCTGTCCTTAACTGTCTTCTTAGGCGTACCGATTGGCCTCAATTGTGTGACCAGGATTTTGTTTCTGTAATAAATATTTTGCGATCATCTCCACAAGCAAGAGACCCCTCTGTATCTTCAAATTTAGACTCATCTATATGATTTGCTTGTCTACGATATTTGGCTATATTCGTCAACGAAATCAGCATAAACAAGTAAGCAAAGGATATAGTCGTGCGGGCCCGACCATGTGATACCCTACAACACTACAATATGTTAGAAGCCTCGTTTCTATTTGTGACATTTATTACGGCTGCAAAATCAGGAACATTTTTTGTTGGTCAATTTCAACACCTAAATATATTGCGGACATCTTTAAAAACAAAAGGCCTAGCCCTTCTGAGTCTAACCTCACCCTTATGAAAATTTTCGTGAGGATCGTACGATAATTGCAATCTGTATATAATAACCCCAACCTGTGTTGTAAGGTGAAAAAATATTACAAAATATACACTTCAATATTATAAGTCAAATTAAAGAAATCGCAAGCGATAAAAAATATGAAAAAATAAAAATATTTCAAAAAATACTACAAAATCTATATTAACATCAATACTGACATCTTTTTATGCGATTTAGATTTTATACTTTTATGCCAAGAGGGCATTCTGAATTGACAAAATTTTTCAAAATCGGTCCAGCCATTCTTGAGATATAAGCATTTTAGCTAACATCCCGTTCTTTCGTACATACACATTGTGTATATTTCGCTATATATATCCGATATATTTACCATCGGCATCCACGTAACGGTCAAGATTGACCTGTTTGTCTATTTGAGATTTCGCCGGGATTAAAAATATTCGCGGTTTAATGGAAAATTTGACTTTTATTTAACATAAATTTTATGGCCTATTTCACCCACTCAATATAACCCGATGACCATCAAAATTGGAAGGCCCAGCCCTTAAACTCTAGAACCATGCTTACTTCGCCGCCGATTGGTTTATAATTGCGACCTGTAGAGCAACTGCAAAATCAGGAAATTTTTCAGTTGTTGGTCCATTTCAACCTTTAGATATTATGCGATCATCTCCAAAAGCAATAGGGTTCTATTCTGGCCCTAGCTCCACCTCCATTCTAAATTTCGTAAAGATCGGGCCATTATTGCGACCTGTAGAGTGAATACAAATTAACATGGACAGAATGACGGACTGACATACATAGCTAGATCGACTCAGCTCGGTGAGATAGGAATATCCATATCTACTTTCCTATGTGGGGAACCAATATATCGAAGTGTTACCTAATTTTTGGCTCAATCAAACTTATAATACCCCCAACACATAGTGTTGTAGGGTGTAATTACGAATACTAGAAAGTAACACTGGACCGAACATTTGTTTAATCGCCATTGCATTATACTATGATAAGTAACTATGTGTACCTGCGCAGACAATTTTCTGGCAAAGGCTGTAGTATCCATTACGAACTTCAAATACAAAATGTGAAATAATTCCGGTGAATAATGTCGCTAAAATCATCAAAATACCGAATATCGGTGGGTTCCGTTATATGGGGGCTATACGAAGACCTCGACCCGTACAGACAATTTCCCGTCATAGGCTGTAGTATTTATTTCGAATACTAAATTTGAAATAATTTCGGTAGATAATGTCGCTAAAATCATTAAAATACCGAATATCGGGGAGAACCTTTATATGGGGACTATTCGAAGACGTGGACCTGCACAAACAATTTTCTGTCATAGGCTGTAGTATTCCTTACGATATTCAAATACCAAATTTGAAATAGTTCCGGTAAATAACGTCGCAAAAATCATCAAAATACCAAATAACGGGTGGTACCGTTATATAGGGGCTATACGAAGACGTGGACCTACATGGCCCATTTTCAGTACCAAAAGTCCTGCAGACATAATACACATTTGACTAAAATTTTATGAACTTACGTAATTTTGTTCGGAAGCTAGAGTGATCGATTACATATACAAATTTGGAATGCGTAACGGAACTCGGAAAAAAATAAATGTGCCAAGTTATATTGATATAGCTCCAATATATATTTTCGGCCGATTTCATGTATTTGATGCATCAAACACGCTACCTTTCTCTAATTTCAATGAAATTTGGAATGTGAAACGGAAATTAAAACGAACATACATTTGTCAAATTATATTGAAATCGGTTCAGATTTCATGTACTTCATGCACCAAACACTATATGTACGTTCGATTCCAATGAAATTTGGAAATTTTTTGTGCCGGGATTTTGATTAGAAAATAAATTAGTCTTATTATTTGACAATCGGTTCAGATTTGGATATATTTATTATTTATACCCTACAACACTATGTGTTGGGGGTATTATAAGTTTGATTGGGCCAGAATTTATGTAACACCTCGAAATATTGGTTTCCCATATAGGAAAGTATATATGGATCTTTCTAGCTCGCCGAGCTGAGTCGATCTAGCTATGTATGTCCGTCCGTCCGTCTGTCCATGTTAATTTGTAATCACGCTACAGGTCGCAATTATGGCCCGATCCTTACGAAATTTTGCACGAAGGTGGGGTTAGGGTCAGAGTAGAAGCCTATTTCTTTTGGAGATGATCGCCAAATGTTTAGGGGTTGAAATGGACCAAATACTTAATAAATGTCGGATTTTCCAGATTTCGCATGTAGCTAGAGTTTAGGGCGGGGAAGAAGCCTACCAATTTGGGTGGTCATTGGATAATATTTAGCGGGTAAAATAGACCATATCTTTTGTATTGAAAAAATTCAAAAATTTTCATTAAACCGTGAATTTTTTAAATCCCGGCGAAATCACAAATTCATGACAGGGTTACTTCTGACCTTTACATTGATGTTAACATCCAACAAAACGGATATATAGCAAAATATGTGCGATATATATGTCTATCAAAGAAGATATGCTTGAAAGATGTCTTATATGTCGAGAACGGCTGAACTGATTTCGACAGTTCTCATTAATTCAGAATGGCCTCTTGGCAGGAAAGAAAAAACGTCTAAAAAATCGCATAAAAATATCTCTCTAAAGATGAAAATATTGGTTTAGTAACATTTTCTCATATTTTTTCAATTTTGTCACATTTTTGGCATATTTTCATTTTGAATTAAACATTTGGTAATATTTCTACAGCTAACAAAACTAAGTAGTTAGGATATCAGGATATCATATACAGATCGCATTTATGGCCCGATCCTTACGAAATTTTGCATGGGGATAATATGAGGGTCTGAATAGATGCCTACTCTTTGATCGCTATATATTTATATTTAGGGGTTGAAATGGACCAAAAAACTGCAAAATTGTCAGCAGGTCGTGATTATCCCCCGATCCTCATGCACATTTGAATGGGGGTTACCGCACATTGCAAAAGCCAAGCAGTTTCGGATGGCCATCCAAAAATATTCAATGTGTGAATAGTTTGCCAACTTTTGTAGACTAAATACGAAAATTTATTTCAGCGACTTTTTGGAGAATTCACAACGCTGATTTCGTTGAAGAATATAGTCAAATGTCTGTATCTCATATAGATGCGTTTCAGTCAAAAAACCAATAATAAATGTAAATCTTTTGCCACTTCTGAGAGATAATATGTCTTTGGGAAATATTGGTTCCAGATTTAGGAAAACCATTTACGTGCATCATCTACCAATAAATTGGAAATGAGCAAATTCCTTTAAGTTGCTATTATTCGAAAATTAGAGAACGAAACATGATGGGTTTCTTTTATTATTTGTCACAATATCTTGTGGAGTTCTTTCGAGTATCTCGCCTATATAAACTGTATGGTTTATTATAGTGTTGTAGGGTATTCAACGGTCTGCCCCGCTCGACTGTAGCCTTTGCTTACTTGTTTTTTTTATTATTTTTATTTTATTTTATTCAAAACATAATCAATATATATAAAAATCAATTGTTGTTCGTTGGTAATGGAATCAGTTGAGAACGGCTAGACCGATTTGCTCAATTTTTTGTACAAACGTTCGTCATACAGGGTTGCCCATATTCGACGGACCCATGTTTTTTAGGGCCCATTCCAATCGACGAGGCTTGTCCGCAGGCAACATTCTTTGCGTCAATTGAATTTTGTGCGGGAACAAATGCAAATCAATGCGAATAATCCGTTGTAAAGTGGACCGAGCCATGCCCAACTGCTGAGAACGGAGTTTTTGGAATGTTCTTGGGGACCTCTCAGCACTGGCTCGTACGCCAGCGATATTCTCGGCCGATCGCCTTGGTCGACTTTTATATGGCCTCTTCGGATTAGAAAGAGTCTTACCAGTCGAAAATTTTCGTATAAACGCTTAATGGTGTCTTAGAAGGCGCACTTCTCACATTTTTTAATGTTTTAAAAGCACGTTGAGTTTTCACAATTGACTTCTTCTGTTGAATGTAAATTTCAACTATTTCAGAGCGCGTGTATTGGTTCATGGTAAAAATCTGCTTGGACTGACGTTTCAAAGCGATGTGGCATCTCTGTCAAAAGTTATGGCGTTGCCAGATGGGTCCGTCGTATCTTTAGTTAGGTTTTTAAAGAAAAACAAGTAAAAAAAAACATTAAGTTCGGCCGGGCCAAACTTTTAATACCCTCCACCTTAGGGTAAAGGAAACATTAGAAGAAATGTGGCAAAAACCATCAAAATACCGAATATCGGGAGGTACCGTTATATGGGGGCTATGTCAAATCATGGACCTATACATACAATGTTTCGCCAACGGAGGTAGAACCCATTATGACTACAAATACCCTTTTTCAGACAAATCCGTGAAAAAATGTGGCAAAAATCATCAAATTACCGAATGTCGGAAGGTACCGTTATATGGGGGCTATACCAAAACGTGGACCTATAATTACAATGACTCGCCACACGAACTGGGACCCATTATGATCTACAAATACCAATTTTCAGAGTAATTCTTGAAAAATATATCAAAAATCATCAAAATACCGAATATTGGGAGGTACCGTTATATAGGGACTATATCAAAACGTGGACCTATACATACAATGTTCCACCACCCGAACTAGAACCCATTATGACCCACAAATACCAATTTTTAGACAAGTCCGTGAAAAAATGTGGCAAAAAAATTAAAATACCCAATATCGGGAGGTACCTTTATATGGGGGCTATACCTAAACCTGGACCCATACATGCAATGTTTAGCCACCGGAGCTGGAAACCATTATGACCCACAAATACCAAATTTTAGGCAAATCCGTGTAAAAATGTGGCAAAAAAAAAAAATAAAATACCGAATATTGGGAGGTACCTTTATATGGGGGCTATACCAGAACGTGGACCGATATATCTCATTTTCAATACCAACCATCTTAGACACAATACAAATAGCTCTCCTAAATTTTGGCGCTCTACGTCAAATAATGTGGGCTGTATCGTGATTTCAACAGACAGACATACGGACAGACAGACGGACATCGTTAAATCGACTTAGAATTTTATGCTGATTATGAATATACACTGGTGGCTAAAACTAAAGCAACTTAAATCGCAAAGACAATAAATGTCCTGTAACTTTTACTAAAATAAACAAATCGTAATTATTTTTCCAGTTTTAAATGAGGTGTTTAATTCACTTTTAAGAAACTAAAAAAAATACCAAAATTATTTTGAACGAAAAATAATATGTGGAAAACTAAAATGACCCAATTTTTGCTTGGTCAAAACTAAAGCAACTTCTGATTTTTTATTTTAAAATAATTAAATTTTGGCTAGTAGTCGATAGCATAACCATTATTTTTGATAGCAGCTGCACACCTACGAGGCATTGAATGTATAACACGCTCAATTTGATCCTTGGGTGTGCTTTCCCAGGCACCCCGAATTCTTTAGAAAATGTTGTGCTTATTTATTTCCGAATCTCTCTTGATCTTCCTATCTACGATACTCCAAAAGTTTTCTAAGGAGTTAAGGTCAGGTGATTGTGCCGGCCATAACAAAACATGAATTTTTGACTCCCGCAACCAATATTTGACAAGTTTTGATACAAGTTTGGGATCATTGTCATGCTGAAACACCCAAATCAGCCGAATATTTTACTCAGCGTAAGGGAACAACGTGATGTCCAACACATCTTTGTAAAAAAACCGATCCACAACTTCCTTTATTTTATGGATAGGCCCAAGTCCATAGAAAGAAAAACAGCGCCACGCCATTTTTGACCCTCCCTCATGCTTCACTGTACCTTTGCAACACTGCGGCTTGAGTCCTTCATTTTTTGGTCTTCTCACTGTAAAATTTTTCACGTCTGAGCCTTTAATATTAAACGTAGACTCACCCCAGAAATAATGTTTCTTCCATTGAGCTTGATTCCACTTAATATTATCGTTTCCGAAAGCCGTTTTGATTTTTTTCAGATATAAATGGTTTTTTGATGTCTTACGGGCATTCAGACCAGCTGCCGCTACTCGTCTACGCACTGATATCGAGCTTATATCCAATGATTGCTCTCTCACCAATCCACTCTTAAATAGTTGTTTTTTATTTCTCTCACAATTTGTGGATCAGTACGGGCTGAAGTTTTTCACGGCCTTCATCCGTTATAGACTGTTGCTACTGATCCAGTTTCATAAAATCGACTTAGTATACAGAAATAATTATGAAATCACATAAATATTTATGAAATATCTCTCGGAAATCATTTTCTGTGATATGTTGTTTTGATAGTCACTGATAATTTGCTGTTTTATTCAGGTACTGTATTTGCTTTTAGCCATTTAAAAAAAATTTTTTTGGGCAGTACTTAAAAAACGAAAAGAAAAACACATACTGTTGTAAAAAACTTCTCAAAAAGGATTTATGACAAGCGAAATTGTCGAAGGAAGCAAAAAGCGATAAATATCACAGTAAAAACAACTGAAATTGCAGAGGTTATATGAATGTACAACAGAGTTTCTTTTGTTTTGTCCAAGCCAAAATCGGGTTAATTGACTTTACCAAACATTATTTTTTATATAAAAATGAATTTGGGTTTTATGTTTTAGGGTTTTAAAAAGTGAATAAAGTACCTAATTTTAAACAAGAAAAACTTTCTCATTTTCTTAATTTTTGAAAAAGTTACTGGGCATTCATTCTCCTTGTAATTTCAGTTGCTTTAGTTTTGGCCACCAGTGTATATACTTTATGGGGTCTACGACGAATTTTTAAGGATGTTACAAACGGAATGACAAAGTTAATATACCCTCCCTTCCAAGGTGGAGGGTATAAAAAAACCACTCCTACCTTTTCGCCCATTATTTCGATTTATCTAAAATCCTTATATTTGCCAAATAATGAAGATATGGGTTTGAAAATTATTACACGATATACTGTTGACTTTCCCTCCAACCCCAAGTATTCATTTCGCGGCTGTGGAACTGACCACGCCTCCTTTTTTATCTATTGTCGTTCATTGGTAATTGAATCAATTGAGAACGGCTGGAACGATTTGGATAATTTTTTTACGTTTTTATGCCAAAAAGTGAGCACGCCCAATTATACGCCCATTTTTTTTTGATTTATCTAAAATCGTAATATTAGCCAAGATGTTAAACAGTTAGTATACGACGTAATATTGACTTTCCCTCCAACCCTAAGTATCTGCTCGGGGTCAGAGGAACTGGCCAAACCTACTTCTTTAAATCTATATGTAAAAAAATTAAAAAAGTCTAGTAACACATCAGTTGAAAATGGCTGGGTCGATTTGACTAATTTTTTTTTGGTTATTTGTAAGTACAGTGGAAACGTTTTCTCGAAAGAAATTTTTGAGAAAAGCCTCTAGAAAAAAATAGAAAATTCTTATTGAAAACAAGTAAAAAAGCAGTAAGTTCGGCCGGGCCGAACTTTGAATACCCTCCACCTTTTGAAACGAATTAGAAAATTTTCAAAAAAATAAAATCCATTAATTTTTTTTTAATCTTTACAATATCTAATATAGGAAGGTGCCGATATATGGGGTATATATGATATTGTGGACCTATTAAGACCAATCTATGTCTGGGTGTAAACTACTCACAAGGAACTCCTTGTGTGGATTTTCAGATAATTCCATTGGAAAAAGTGGCTAAAATCATCAAAGTACTGAATGTCGGGGGGTACCGTTATATGGGGGATATACGATATTGCGGACCTATATAGACAATTACCTTTCAGGGGGTAAAGTGCTCACAAAGAACTCCTTGTGTGGATTTTCAGACAATACGATTTGAAAATGTGGCTAAAATCATCAAAATACCGAATATCGGGGGTACCGTTATATGGGTGCTATACGATATCATTAACCTATATAAAGAATTCTCTGTCGGGGGGTAAAGTGCTCACAGAAAACCCCTTGTGTACAATTTCCGTTGAACAATGTGGCTAAAATCATCAAAATATCGAATATCGAGGGTACCGTTATATGGGGGCTATACGATATCGTGGACCTATATAGATAATTCTGTGCTGAGGTATAAAGTACCCACATGGAACACCTTGTGTGGATTTTCAGACAATTCCTTTGAAAAATGTGGGTAAAGTTATCAATATACCGAATATCGTGGGTACCGTTATGTGGGGGATATACGATATCGTGGGCCGATATAGATAATTCTCTTCCGAGGTATAAAGTACCTATAAGGAACTCCTTGTATGGATTTTCTGACAATTCCGTTGAAAAATGTGGCTAACATGATTAAAACACCGAATATCGGGGGGGGTACAGTTATATGGGGAATATACGATATCGTGGACCTATATAGACAATTATTTTTCAGAAGGTAGAATACTCACAAGGGTCTCCTTTTGTGGAATTTCAGACACTTCCATTGAAAAATGTGGTTACAAACGGAATTACGAACTTAATATACCCTCCGTACTATGTAAGGTGGAGGGTATAAAAACCGAAAATATCGAGATATTTTTGTATATTGTCTATACATGAAGTTATATAGTTACCATACCAAAAATGAGCGAATTGACAATATAGTAAGAAATGGATTCATATCCTCGGAAAATTCTTCAGAACCTTTAAAAGTATCCTTTGATCATAGGTAACGTTATACGAGGACTATGCGCTATCGTCAGTAATTACACTGCGCCGCAGACAATCATGGGGTTGAAATTTTCGGTTGGTCAAACTTTTTTAGGGTACATTTTAGATAGCTAAACCATACACAAAGGACCTCAAATATTTTGCTCTATACTCCAAAAATGTTACGATAGAGTTTTAAATTTAAAAAACCTAGGGAAATCATTTGTACAAAATATGTATCGGGTCGGCCTGCATTGTGATATAGCCGCCCTCAAATGATACAGCCCGTTTTGATTTCCTCAAATTTGAGATATTACAAAGAACAACACATTCTTTCAACCCTTATATGAAGGTATCCGCTGATTTCAGGTATTTAAGGTACTTTGGGGGTAGAGAACCATCTTACTGTTGGCTATTATAAACGTACAAACATTTTCCTCTTTTATATATATACTAGCTGAACCCGGCGCGCTTCGCTACTCCTTCGCTTTTATATGCATTCAACATTTTATATATGAATATTTGTTGGTAAAAACAAGTAAGCAAAGGCTATAGTCGTGCGGGGCCGACCACGTGATACCCTACAACACTACAAAATGTTAGAAGCCCCCTTATGTCCAAATCCATTTTGGAAGATTTCGCTTTTGAAATTATGTGACGGAGCACTGCCCAGATATTACCCTTAGCATTTTCACCAGGGACATTTGCCCAATATTTACGCACTCCGTCGTATTTTGCGATCATCTCCAAAAGCAATAGGCTCCTCTGTATCTCCAAATTTAGACTCTTCTATCTATCGCCTGTAAGTAATGTTGGTATTTTTCAGTAGTGGTCCATTCTACACGCTGTCCTAAACTCTCTTTATGACCTTTAAAACGGCTACAAAATCAGGAACATTTTTAGTTGTTGGTCCATTTCAACTCCTAAATATGTTGCGGACATCTTTGAAAACAATAGACCTAGCCTTTCTGAGCCTAACCCTACCCCTTTCGTGAGGATCGGACGATAATTGCAATCTGTATATAATATCCCAAACCTGTGTTGTAAGGTGGAAAAATATTACAAAATGTACACCTTAATATTATAAGTCAAATTGAAAAAATCGCATGCGATAAAAAATATGAAAAAATAAAAAAATGTCATAAAATACTAAAAAATCTATATTAAAATCATTTTTGACTTATTTTTATGCGATTTTTTTAGATTTTAAACTTTTATGTCAAGAGGGCATTCTGAATTGACAAAATTTGTCAAAATCGGTCCAGCCATTCTTGAGATATAAGCATTCCATCTAACATTCCTTTCCTTTGTATATACACATTGTATATATTTCGCTATACATATCCGATATATTTACTATCGGCATCTACGTAACGGTCAGAATTGACCTGTTCGTCTATTTAGGAAGTGTCTGAAATTCAACACAAGTAGTTCCTTGTGAGCACTATGCCCTCTGATAGAGTATTATCTTTATAGGTACACAATATCGTATATCGCCCCATATATCGGCACCTCCCAATATTCGGTACTTTTAAATTTTTTTGAAAATTTCCTAATTTGTTTCATATGGTGGAGGATATTCAAAGTTCGGTCCGGCCGAACTTACTGATGTTTTACTTGTCTTAATTATGAATATTAGAGAAAATTTGTTTGAGGATATAGCAACGCTAATGGGATTTGACGTGCCTTTTGCACCCTATTTATTTATTATTATACTATACTTTTTATAGTAGTTACATAGCTTAATTTAACAAATTTACAATATAAGGATTCGAATATACGTACTGGATGTTGATAAGTCTGAAGAGTAACATAGAAGATCGAAAACATGATACTAAACGACCAATTTTATTTATGTCTCTTTTTCGCTTTTCTGCAACGTCAGTTTTATGACTAAGAGGGTTATGTCATTTGATACAAAGAAAATATTTTACCTTATAAAAAGAAAAAGAATTATCCAATTGAAAATCTATGGAAATTGTAATTAACGGATCAGATTTGAGTATAGCTCCCATACATAGTGTCGTCCGATTTCATAAGTAGTGCACAATACATAAGTAGTGCACAATGCAATACAATACAATACAATACAAAATGCGTAATATCCGTCCGAATCAAATCAATTTAGGTACACGCAGCCAGATTCAGTCTAGAAGTATATCTGGCAATCGGTTCAGATTTCGATGCTCCCATATATATTTTCGTCCGATTTAAATTTTATAGATATAGATATAGTTATAACTCCCATATATATGATGAATCCGATTTGGGGTTTAAGTCCCCTCAGCTATTTTGATTGGGAGCGCTTCATTAGCGTTCGCACATATGGTTAACCGAAACTACTTTTCTTAGTAAAAAGTACCCATTAGCGCCGACGGGTGCGAAAACGCACAACACGTATATATGCAAAGACGTTTATATGTACAGCTTTGAAAATTTTATGAGTTAAATATAGGGCAAAGGGCTAACGGTCCATATTAATACATATTTAAAAAAATATTTTTCTATATATTTTCTTTGTATAATAGGGTTATTTTTTGCATGTGAGAAAACCTGCACTTGACGATGGGTTTATCATCATGTAGGTGACGTCTGATGAAAAAACAGCCAAAATCAAATAAATAGACCCATCCATCTACTATCCATACCAAGAAACAGAAAAGCGATATCAAATATGAAACCGTTTCTATGCATGCTAAAAAACACCTCTATTTTTGGTGCGTTTTCGCACCCATCGGCGTTAATGGGTTAATGCGTAAACAAAGAAATAGCTCGGTCTTCCAACGCGTGAACATGCCAGGAACAGCTGACCATGAGAAAAACAGGAAAATGCTAAATTTAGTCCGCATACACGAAGGGATTTTCTTCGGATTTATTAATTTAATAGCAAATGCCAAGCGTACCGGAAACTGCAATCTTCTGAAGTTTAAAGGCATTTCTGTTGCGATTAGAGAATTCGAGGCAGCAACATACTTTCCAGTATTAATCACACCCTCAATTAAATATTTGTGTAGTTTTTATACCCTCCTCCATACTATGGAGGGTATATTAAGTTTGTCATTCTGTTCTTAATAACTCGAAATATACATTTTTAGAACCCACAAAGTATATATATTCTTGATCAGCATAAAATTCTATGTCGATTTAGCGATGTCCGTCCGTCTATCCGTCTGTCAGTCTGTGGAAATCACTCTAGCTTCCGAACGAAATAAAATAGGTTAATAAAATTTTACTCAAATGTATATTATGTCTGCAGGACTTTTGGTATTGAAAATGGACCATGTAGGTTCACGTTTTGGTACAGCCCCCATATAACGACACCTCCCGATATTCGGTATTTTGATGATTTTAGAGGCATTATTTGCCGAAATTGGTTTAATTTTGGTATTTGAAGTTCGCAATGCCTACTACAGCCTATGACAGAGGATTGTCTGTGCAGGTCCACGTCTTCGTATACATTCCGTATTTTTAAGATTTTAACACAATTTTTAACGGATTTTATTTAATTGAAAACTGCCAAATTCGTTCTAAATGGTGGAGGGCATTCAAAGTTCGGCCCGGCCAAACTTACATCTATTTTGCTTGTTTACTGTTAGCCTTATACCATTGCAAAGGCTTTGTGGGTCAAAAATATATATGAGAGCTATATCCAAATCTGAACCGATTTCCATATAAAATTACAAATATATTGTTTAATCAAATCCCGTCATTTATTCTAAATTTGGAGGATGTATCTGTAATCGATCAATAGATATGTGCATATAAAATCCAAATTTTTGGGAGGTACCTCCGATTCTGATGCTATATCTCCAGTTCCGAGTGGAATTTTAAAAAATATATACAGCCTATGTTACTTTCAGGCGATGATGTAGTATACTTGGAAAATTTCAGGAAAATCTGTTCAGCGGTTTTCGAGCCCATAAATTACACACAAACGTATAAACATTTTGTTCTGTTATAGATATAGAAAAAGTTGGCGTGGTCAGATCCTCAGCGCCCAAATAAATACTTAGGGCTGGATGGAAAGTCAACAGTATCTCGTGTAATAATTTTCAAACCGATATCTTCATTATTTGGCAAATATTAGGATTTTAGATAAATGGAAATAGTGGGCGTAAAAGTAGGCGTGGTCAATATTTTTCTTTAAAACTAACTCAGGGTATGAAGACGTTCTTAACAGTTCCCACTACTAACGAACAACTACTGATTTTTATATATCTACTAGCTGGCCCGGTCCGCCTTGCCGGCCCGTACTTTTAGTCTTTAATGCATATTTTTTGAAGCACAGTACATCACAGATCTGACTATAAGTCACAATTTTTAAATTAAAATCACATCGAAATAGCGTATAAATAGGGGTGGTCAATATTTGTTTCTTTAAAAACCTAACTCGGTGTACGACGAGCGTTTGTACAAAAATATGCAAATTGGTCCAGCCGTTCTCAACTGATTCCATTACCATATCTATATCTATAAAAGAGGAAAATGTTTGTTTGTTTGTAATTTATGGTCTCGAAAACCGCTGAATAGATTTCCCTGAAAATTTCCATATATATTGCAACATCGCCTGAAAGTAACATAGGCTATATACATTTTTGAATTTCCACTTGGAACTGGAGATATAGCATCAGAATCGGAGGTACCTCCCAAAAATTCAGATTTTTTATGCACAAATCTATTGATTGGTTGAAGATACAGTCTCCAAATTTGGAATACGTAACGGAATTTGGAACAAAAATAAGTTTGCCAAATTATATTGTAATCGGTTCAGATTTGGATATAGCTCCCATATATATTTTCGAGCGATTTCGTTCATTTGATGCCTCAAACACAATATGAATGTTCGATTCCTATGAAATTTGGTTCAGATTTGGATATAGCTCCCGTATATATTTTCGACCGATTTCAAGCATTTGATGCACCAAACACGCTATGTATCCCCAATTTCAATGAAATTTGAAACGTGTGATAGATTTTATCTAAAAAATTGATTTCCCAAATTATATTGAAATCGGTTCAGATTTGGATATAGCTCCCATATACATTTTCGGCCGATTTCATGTATTTGGTAGACCAAACAGGATGTGTATTTCCAATTGTAATGAAATTTAAAATAAGTAACGGAATTGGGAGCCAAAATGAATTTGTCAAATTAAATTGAAATCGGTTCAGATTTGGATATAGTTCCCAAATATATTTTCGACCGATTTCATGTATTTGATGCACCAAACACGCTATGTATCTCTAATTTCAATGAAATTTGGAATGTGTAGCGGAAATTAAAACAAATATACATTTGTCAAATTATATTAAAATTGGTTCAGACTTGGATATAGCTCTCATATACATTTTCGACCGATTTCATGTGTTTTGTGCACCATACACGATATGTATGTTCGATTCCAAAGAAATTTGGAATATGTAACGGGATTTTGATTAGAAAATAAATTAGTCAAATTATATTAAAATCGGTACAGATTTGGATATAGCTCCCATATATATTTTCCGCCGATTTCACATATTTGATGCACAAAACACGATACGTATTTCCGATTCCAACGAAATTCGGCATGAGTGGCTAAATTTGGTACAAAAATAAATTTGACAAATTATATTCAAATACGCTCTGTTGAGTTATTTTCCCTTGTTTAATTATGCAAAGTAAAAAAGAAAACAAAGTAATTTTCTTTCAACTAAACAAGGGTTGCACAGAATTGATTTATTTTATTTTCAAGAAAAAGATTCTTCAAAAGGTTACAGAAAGGGTTTAGCAAAAGTACTTAGCTGTTGATCGCTCGGCTGTCCAATTAAAAGAGAGCGAGTCAACTTTAACTACATTGTTTGGTAGCCAAAAAATCACCAAACGAAAAATGTATATAATATGCAACAGCTGTTTGCATTTATATGCATTTATCTCCTTTTGCATATTTGCATGGTGTCAATGACTACCTAAGCCAATCATGCTAATTCTCATTTCTTTTACATATTTATTTGTAACAAGAAAGGCTTAGGCATACATCGGTCACACATAAATATGTATGCATGCATGTGCAGTTGGTTGTGTACCAACTCATTTGCCTACTTCTATTCTGCATTCCCATTGTTATTAAGCAATAAGAATAACAGAGCATGTTGGCGAGGGGGTCGCGACGCACAAGCAAGCATCAAAGCGACCATCATAACAACACAACTGATCAGTGATCGATGTGTTGTTGTTGTCAAATAGAAGAAAAGGGAATAGGCAAATGAGTGGTCACCAAACAAAACAAAAGGTATTATGGCTACACTCATGATAATTAATATACGTACAATAAGTAAATTTTATAATTTAATATAAAAAATAATGTAAGTAACTAATTATATGTAGAGAAGTGTGAATTAATTAAAATAATAATAATTTAATTAAAGGAGAAGATTTTGACGGAAAAAGTAAAGAAAAAAAAATGTAATAATAAAATTAAATATAATAAATAATAATAGTAATACAAATAAATGCTATTATTAATAAAACTACTATTAATAATACAAGTATTCGATTATAGTTGATGATATTTGTTGTTTAGGTGAAGTTTGTGGAGAAATTAGTTTTAAGTGATGAGTGTGTTTATGTTGTTTTTGTGCCATTGATGGGTGGTGATGCTTGTAGTGTGTTGGTGAAATGAAAGTTTTCATCAACACGCTCAGATGTGATTATAGCTCCCATATATATACACAGCCGATTTCACATATTTGATGCACCCAAAGCGAGAGATACAAAATCTGGCACCAGCAAAAATTGCCAAATTATATTGAAATCAGTTGAGGTTTGGATATAGCTAACATATATATTTCGGCTGATTTCATACATATTATGCACCAAACACGATATATATGACCGATTCCAATGAAATTCAGAATGTGTGGCGGAATTTGGTTATAATAATAAATGTGATAAATTAATTGGAAATTAGTTAAGATTTGGATATAGCTCCTATATATATTCTCGGGCGATTTCACATATTTGACGCACCAATTTCAATGAAATATGAAAGGTGTGGCGGAGTTTGGTGTAAAAGTAATTTTTTTAAAATTATATTTAAATCGGATCAGATTGGGATATGATTTTAATAAGAACCATTGACCCACAACGCCTTAGGCTAACAGTAAAAACCAACACAACAATTTATTTGAAATACGCTTATTACGGCGAAGTATGTTGCTATCTCGAATTCACTAACTGCAATAGAAATGCCACTCAACTTCAAAAGATTGCAGTTTTCTGCACGCTTGGTATTTGCTATAAAATAAATAAATCCGAAGGACAAACCCTTCGTGTATGTATGTCATGTTACTGCTTTTCTAATGGTTTTGGTTTTTTACGCATTAAAGTAGTGCAACATTTTTTTTTTTTAATTTTTAAATTGTTTTTCTTTATCCAACATATATTCGTAAATAAAATTTTGAATGCATATAAAATCAAAAGGGGTAGCGAAGCGCACAGCTAGTATATATATATACAATTTTTAGTATAAATGATGACTCGATTAAATAAAAATAAATACGTCTTTCAAAAAAATGATCCAATTTTTTTCAGTAAGACCTTTTAGTTTGAGAGTTAAAAACCTAAATTATATAGCATATATAATAAAACATATACATTAACTGTTTATAATAGGCCCATTTGAAATGGTTGTCTACCACTAAAGTAGCCTAAACACACACTTAAAGTCAAATCGATTCGAAAATATAATCACGAAGAAGTCTTCTACCAGAAGCTAGATGCTAAAATCACCGGATACCTTTACATAAGAGTTATAATGAAGCAGGGTCCTATACTTATAACTATTTAAAATAATTTGTTCTTCTTTCTTAAATTACCAAAATTTGAGGAATAAGAAAGAGGCTATATCATCTGAGGGGGGCTATATCACAATGTAGACCAACCTGATACATATTTTGTACAAATGATTCCTCATGTAACCCCTAGGACTGTACCAAATTTAAAATCGAAATAGTGGACGTAAAAGTAGACGTGGTCAATATTTTTTCCTTAAAAACCTAGCTCGGGGTACGACGAACGTTTGTACAAAAAAATATTCAAATTGGTCCAGCCGTTCTCAACTGATTCCATTACCAACAAACAACAATTGATGTTTATACCCTCCACCAAAAAAGGTATGGAGGGTATATTAAGTTCGTCATTCCGTTTGTAACTCATCGAAATAATCATTTTAGACCCAACAAAGTATATATATTCTTGATCAGCGTAAAATTCTAAGACGATTTAGCCCTGTCCATCCGTCTGTTGTAATCACGCTACAGTCTAAACGAATTAAGATAGGAAGCTAAAATTTTGCACAGATCTCTCTTTTGTCGAAGATGGGCTATATCGGTCCACGATATCGTATAGCCCCCATATAACGGTACCCTCCGATATTCGGTATTTTATGATTTTACCCACATTTTTCATCGGAATTGTCTGAAAATCCACACAAGGAGTTCCTTGTGGGTACTTTATACCTCGGCAGAGAAATATCTATATAGGTCCACGATATCGTATAGCCCTCATATAACGGTACCCCCGATATTCGGTATTTTGATGTTTTAGCCATATTTTTCAACGAAATGGTCACAAGGGGTTCTTTGTGAGCACTTTACCCCCCGATAGAGAATTCTCTGTATGGGTTAACGATAACGTATAGCTCCCATATAACGATACCCAGCGATATTCGGTATTTTGAAAATCCACACAAGGAGTTCCTTGTGAGTACTTTACACGCATACATAGATTTGTCTTTATAGGTCCACAATATCGTATATCCCCCCATATCGGCACCTTCTTATATTAGATATTTTAAAAATTTTAAAAGAATTTTTAATGGATTTTATTTTTTTTTTTTTAAATTTTTTAATTAGTTCCAAATGGTGGAGGGTATTCAAAGTTCGGCCCGGCCGAACTTACTGCTTTTTTACTTCTTATATATATGTAGACTAGCTGGCCCGGTCCGCGTTGCCGGCCCGTACTTTTACTCTTTAAAGCATAATAAATCACAGATCTGACTTATGTAGGCGGCACAATTTTGATTATAAGTAATAACTCCATTATAATGACTCCAATTTTGATTATAAGTAATGACTTGATTATGAGTAATGACTCCATGACTAAATATAAATTAATATTCATGGCAAAAATTATAATTACCGTCGGTTTTGGATATTTTGAATAGCCTGATCTTATTTTTCAGCTATAGGCTTTAATTTGAGTGTTAAATACCAATATGATAAAGAACATCTATAATAGCCCCATGTGAAAATTCAGCTCAATTTTTGGTATTGCAAAAAGCAAGAGCTATAATTTGTTTTCCAACTTTTAAAATCCTGTACTGCGTGGTATTTAGTTTTGTCCACCTCATACTTGAAGGCAGAATGTTGTCAGAATAGCCAAAAAAAATACTCTTTTGCTCCGATTACCGTAAGATGGGCATTAATTGTTTGTCATTTAAATTGTTCGGTGGAGATCCAATAAAGTTACTTTATAATTTCGTATGAAAAATAAAAATTTATAAGAAGAGGTTTTCCTCCCCCTTAGAAACAAAGATGTCCAATAAGGGCAAAAAAAAATGAGAAAGGTGGCCAAGACCCCGAAAATACCTTAAATCATATGATGGTGATACCAAAACGTGATCATTTTTTCCAAATACGGTTTCTTCTTAAATTATCAACATAAGCTAAAATTAGTGCGAAAAATATGGTTAAAATGTAGAATATACTTGAAATAGGGTTGTTCCGTTATCGGGGAATATGACCCATATCATGACCTGCCAAAGCGATTAAAGGTATCTTCCTTTATAGTCGGTATTTGACTGATTGCAGTCCCATTGTATTTTGCATTTTGTGTTCTCATTTGACAATTTATTGAAGCGTTATGGGGTTTTTAATGAACCCCATAACGCTTTTTCGGTCATTTTTGTTTGTTTAAATGTGTTCGCATCTTCCAACTGGAGCACGATGTAGCCCCTCATTTCATTTTTAATACTATTCATTCAGAATTCAAAACATTAAAAAAATGTACACTTCAATATAGAAAAAAGAAAAAGAATCTTCAACTGGTTCGCTGGTTTTTTTTTAGGCAAATTTTTAAAGTTCCTTACGAAGTTTGTTGGTAGAATGTACTATTACTTTTAAATTCGATTCCATTGAAAAATTGTCGATTTTTCCCGATTTTAGAATTTTTATATAAAGCGACAACGGATAAAACTGTTATTTATAGATTTTATGTATTTATTGGGTAATACGAATAAATACATAAAATCTATAAATAACAGTTTTATTTATTTTATTTATTTATTCTACCCAAAAAACCTATACATCATATTAGAATTCCAGAAAAAAAAAACACTACAAATGTACATTTGAAAATAGTAAGTCAAAATAGAAAAAAATATGCAATATAAAATATTACTATTGTACATTACAAAGTCAAAATGAAAATGTTCAAATTTCACATTTTTACGCTATTTTTTCGGATTTTATTCTTTTCTGCCAAGAGGCAATTCCGGCGGTCTTTACGTTATAAGAGTAGTAACTAACACAACTTTCTTTTACATATAGAGAGATGGATTTAACATTAGGCGCGTTCCTCAGCCCATAAATAAGTACTTAGGGTTGGATAGAAAGCCAACAGCTTCTCGTGTAATAATTCTCAAACCGATATCTTCATTATTTTGCCAAATATAAATATGTTAGATAAATCGAAATAGTGGGCGTAAAAGTAGTCGTGGTCAATATTTTTTTTTAAAAACCTAACTCCGGATATGACGAATGTTTGTACAAAAAATTATTCAAATCGGTCCAACCGTTCTCAACTGATTCCATTACTAACGAACAACAATTGATTTTTATATATAGAAGATATTCATAATCAGCATAAAATTCTAAGTCGATTTGTCCGTCTGTACGTCTGTTTGTTTAAATTACGATACAGCCTACATTATTTGACGTAGAGCATCAAAATTTAGCAGAACAATTTGTATTGTGTATATGATGGTTGGTATTGAAAATGAGATCTATCGGTCCACGTTTTGGTACAGTCCCCATATAACGGTACCTCTCGAGATTCGGTATTTTGATGATTTTTGCCACATTTCTCCTCGGATGTGTCTAACACATATAACGATAATCCAATTTAAATTTGGTATTTTAGAAGGTTTGATAGATGACAGTCCTTGAAGTATAAAATTGTACACAGAGGTTCCTGCTTTGGTATGGCCCCATATAACGGCCTTATTCACTTTATGGTTTGGTGATAAGCTTAACTGCATAATCCAAACAGTCTTGCTGGTATATGAACTTTAAAGTACAACACGCTTGAATTCAGATACCTTTATATAAAAATGTTTCCTTTACCCTAAGCTGGATGAAATTAAAAGTCCTTCACGGCCGAACTTAATTTTATACCCTCCACCATACATAGTATGGAGGTTATATTAAGTTCGTCATTCCGTTTGTAACTCATCGAAATAATCATTTTAGACCCAACAAAGTATATATATTCTTGATCAGCGTAAAATTCTAAGACGATTTAGCCCTGTCCGTCTGTTGTAATCACGCTACAGTCTAAACGAATTAAGATAGGAAGCTAAAATTTTGCACAGATCTCTCTTTTGTCTGCAGGCAGGTCAAGTTCGAAGATGGGCTATATCGGTCCACGATATCGTATAGCCCCCATATAACGGTACCCTCCGATATTCTGTATTTTGAAGATGTTAGCCACACTTCTCAATGGAATTGTCTGAAAATTCACACAAGTAGTTCCTTGTGAATACTTTATCCCTAAGAGAAAATTGTCTATATAGGTCCACGTACAGTGGTGGCCATATCATATGCAACTAAGATTCATCTACGTTAAAAGGCTATATAAATTTGTAAATTTCACAACGAAGTATATAAAGATGGGTTAATTATAGTCAATACGTTCTTACGATTTCAAATTATTATCAAAATGTGCAGCTTTTGTTTATATCTCTATGTTCACAGGTGTTTTATTGACAAATATGAAATTTGGTGTGGTCAAAACATATGCAACTTTATATATTTGGTTTAAATAACGGCATTTTTACAATTTCCTTTGTTCTATTGTTCTTCTTATTATTAGCTAGAGACACTGCGTAAAGAGATTTAAAGCTACCTTCACATTTTTATTGCGTTGTTTTTTCACAAAGCTAAAATAGAGTTTGTTCAAAAATGGCACGCGATAAATTTGGATTTGAGCTCAGACAACGAATTGTGACTGCGTATTCTTCTGGATTATCACAGAAATGTATTGCCGAGAAATATACCGTTCATAAAAGCTCCATATCACGCATCATTAACAATTACAAAAAAAATTCACAAGTCTCTGTTATACACCGTGGTGGTCGAAGTCGAAAAACAAGCGATCGGACGGACAAATTAATAATCAGGCACGTGAAAAAAGACCCATTTATATCTTCCTCTAAGATAGTGAAAAGATTTCAGTTGCCAGTTTCTGCTCGCACCATCCGTAGAAGACTTTTACAAGCCTCCCTCTGCGCAAGACGTCCTGCAAAAAAACCACTGATATCGAAGCGAAACCAGAAAAAGCGTTTGGAATTTGCTAAAGCTCATATAAATTGGACAGAGAGTAAATGGAGAACTATATTATTTAGTGATGAGTCCAAATTTAACATCATTGGTAGCGATGGCATGTGCTATGTAAGGCGACCAGAAGGAAAACGACTCGAAGCACGTTACTGTAAAAAAACGGTCAAGCATGGAGGGGGCAATATAATGGTGTGGGGTTGTTTTTCTGGTGCTGGAGTTGGCCCACTGCATAGAATTGTTGGTATTATGGATAGATTTATGTATAAAGACATATTGCAAAGGATAATGCTCCCATACGCAGAATATAATATGCCATTGCGGTGGGTCTTTCAACAGGACAACGACCCCAAACACGCTTCGAAGGTGGTCAAATCGTGGTTTGCCGATAATAGAGTTACGGTAATGGAATGGCCACCCCAATCCCCAGATTTAAACCCAATAGAGAATCTGTGGGAAATCGTAAACAAAAAAATTGATCGAGAAAATTGTACAAGTTTAGATGTTTTATTTTGCCGGCTGGAAGATGCCTGGAAATCAATCCCAAAAAGCGTCATTGACCATCTTATAGCGTCAATGCCTCGAAGATGTCAGGCTGTAATCGACAACAACGGATTTGCAACAAAATATTAACTTTATTTGCACTTTGCTGAGCTCGATTTAATTAGTTGCATATGTTTTGGCCACTTAATAATAAGACTGAATATCTTTTTCTAATTTTTTTATAAATGAATTGAATATCTATGGAGTATATGTTTTTTTTTTCTTAAACTACAAGCAATAAAAAATAATATTTAAAAAAAATAATTGCATAATTTTGTTTTCAGAAAAAATTTTCACGGTTTTTGGTAAAGTTAGATTTCAGTTGCATATGATATGGCCACCACTGTATATCCCCCATATAACGGTACCCTCAATATGCGGTATTTTGATAACTTTACCAACATATTTAAACGGAATTGTCTGAAAATCCACACAAGGAGTTCCTTGTGGGTACTTTATACGATTTAGCCCTGTCCGTCCGTCTGTCCGTCTGTTGTAATCACGCTACAGTCTAACGGTACCCTCCGATATTCGGTATTTTGAAGATGTTAGCCACACTTCTCAATGGAATTGTCTGAAAATTCACACAAGTAGTTCCTTGTGAATACTTTACCCCCTGAGAGAGATTCTATATCTATAAAAGAGGAAAATGTTTGTATGTTTGTTTGTTTGTTTGTAATTTATGGACTCGAAACCCGCTGAATAGATTTTCCTCAAAATTTCCATATATACTGCAACATCGCCTGAAAGTAACATAGGCTATATACATTTTTGAATTTCCACTTGGAACTGGAGATATATAGCATCAGAATCGGAGGTACCTCCCAAAAATTCAGATTTTTTATGCACATATCTATTGATTGGTTGAAGATACAGTCTCCAAATTTGGAATATGTAACGGAATTTGGAACAAAAATAAGTTTGCCAAATTATATTGTAATCGGTTCAGATTTGGATATAGCTGCCATATATATTTTCGACCGATTTCATGTATTTGATGCACCAAACACGCTATGTATCTCTAATTTCAATGAAATTTGGAATCTGTAGCGGAAATTAAAACAAATATACATTTGCCAAATTATATTAAAATTGGTTCAGATTTGGATATAGCTCTCATATATATTTTCGACCGATTTCATGTATTTTGTGCACCATACACGATATGTATGTTCGATTCCAAAGAAATTTGGAATATGTAACGGGATTTTGATTAGAAAATAAATTAGTCAAATTATATTAAAATCGGTACAGATTTGGATATAGCTCCCATATATATTTTCCGCCGATTTCAAGCATTTGATGCACCAAACACGCTATGTATCCCCAATTTCAATGAAAGTTGAAACGTGTGATAGATTTTATCTAAAAAATTGATTTACCAAATTATATTGATATCGGTTCAGATTTGGATATAGCTCCCATATACATTTTCGGCCGATTTCAGGTATTTGGTGGACCAAACACGACATGTATTTCCAATGTTAATGAAATTTAAAATAAGTAACGGAATTGGGAGCCAAAATGAATTTGTCAAATTAAATTGAAATCGGTTCAGATTTGGATATAGCTCCCAAATATATTTTCGACCGATTTCATGTATTTGATGCACCAAACACGCTATGTATCTCTAATTTCAATGAAATTTGGAATGTGTAGCGGAAATTAAAACAAATATACATTTGCCAAATTATATTAAAATTGGTTCAGATTTGGATATAGCTTCCATATATATTTTCCGCCGATTTCACATATTTGATGCACAAAACACGATACGTATTTCCGATTCCAACGAAATTCGTCATGAGTGGCTAAATTTGGTACAAAAATAAATTTGACAAATTATATTCAAATACGCTCAGATTTGATTATAGCTCCCATATATATACACAGCCGATTTCACATATTTGATGCACCCAAAGCGAGAGAGACAAAATTTGGCATCGGAAAAATTGCCAAATTATATTGAAATCAGTTGAGGTTTGGATAAAGCTAACATATATATTTCGGCCGATTTCATATATGTTATGCACCAAACATGATATATATGACCGATACCAATGAAATTCAGAATGTGTTGCGGAATTTGGTTACAATAATAAATGTGACAAATTAATTGGAAATTAGTTAAGATTTGGATATAGCTCCCATATATATATTCTCGGCCGATTTCACATATTTGACGCACCAATTTCAATGAAATATGAAAGGTGTGGCGGAGTTTAGTGTAAAAGTATTTTTTTTAAATTATATTTAAATCGGATCAGATTGGGATATGATTTTAATAAGAACCATTGACCCACAACGACTTAGGCTAACACTAAAAAACAACACAACAATTGATTTGAAATACGCTTATTACGGCGAAGTATGTTGCTATCTCGAATTCACTAATTGCAATAGAAATGCCACTCAACTTCAAAAGATTGCAGTTTACTGCACGCTTGGTATTTGCTATTTTTTTTTTCGTTCGGTCCCACGCCTCTCACAACCGCCCTTGCCGACCGAGGGGGCAACCTCCCTATAACGTAGAGAGCGCGTACACACCAAAATCCGGACCAAGGCGGGTTATCAATGGTTTTACACCGGCTACAGAAACTACATCAGCCAGTGGTTAAAATACAAACGACATTTTATAAGTCACACACAGATTAGTATACATAATTTTACAAAGCAACAATCTACAAGCACTGCGCATTCGCCACGTCTACTGTTCCGCATAGGGATTGTAGATCAGATGCCAGATGATCAAGCAGCTTGATGAAGTAAAACAAACATTATATAACATGTACAACTGGTGCTCAAAGGCGAAGTTCTACTGGTTCCGCGGAGGGAGTTGTAGATAATATGCCGTAAAAATGAGCTTATAGAGTTAAGAAGACATAAATATAAGGTTACATAAACAAAATATTAGCATAGACATAGCACAATATAAATTAAATATGCAGAATACAATTTTTTATTGTGTTCAAGGGACTAGATAAGCAAATAGTGTTACATAAACTGTTATAAATTACATAAAGTGATCTCAGTGGGCTATTAAGTTCATAATTTCTTCTTGCTATGGACAATTTTAACGGTTCAAAATTGCGAGTTCTTCGAAAGGGAACATTATAGTTTATTTCACCAGTGAGAAAAGGGGAATCAATCAATCCACGTATTAATTTTATGATAAATAATGCTCTTAACATAAAACGTCTTTTTTCAAGAGATGGAAGATCGATTAACATTAAACGACTCTCGTATGGCGGAAGAAGTTCAGAGGGGTTCCAATTTAAACCACGCAAAGCGAAAATTAAAAACTGAATTTGTACCGATTCAATTTTATATACAATATACAACCATATTCTAATACTGGACGAACTAGATAAACAAACAATCTTTTGGTTACGTAAGGATCATTAAACTCTTTTGACCAACGCTTGATAAAGCCTAGTAAAGATTTAGCTTTATTAACACAAGAATCAATGTGTAAATGAAACCGTAGCTTAGGATCTAAGATTACGCCCAAATCAACGAACGATTCAACATTATCCAATTTATAAGAGCCAATATAATAGTTAGATAGTAATGGCTGATTTCGAAATAGCGACAATTTTTTGCATTTTTTTAGATTAAGAGACATACCATTCGCACTACACCAATTTACGAAGGTGTCTAAATCATATTGTAATGAAATTGCATCGTTAAGTGAGTTAATGTGAAGAAAGAGTTTCACATCATCAACGTACATCAGAATTTTAGAAAAACGAATAATTTTCGGAAGATCGTTCAGGTAAAGAACAAATAGTAGTGGACCCAAGTGACTTCCCTGCGGTACACCAGATGAAACATAAATATTTTTCGAAGATGTATCATTAAAGCGAACCTTTTGGGTGCGACATTCTAAATAGGAGGATATCCAGTTTAACAGTGATGTTGGGAAACCCATTAGATTTAATTTAAGGAGCAATAACTTGTGCACTACCTTATCAAAAGCTTTGCTAAAATCCGTATAAATTACATCAGTCTGCTGTTTACTAACAAAACCGCTATGTACATGACAAACAAATTCTAAGAGATTAGTTATTGTAGATCTACCTTTCATGAATCCAAATTACAGATTTTAGGTAGTGTGATATCCTACGCGAAACTAAAAGTTCGAAGAGTTTGGGAATAGCGCTTAATTTAGCGATACATCTATAATTATCAACTAAACTCCTATTTCCTGATTTATGAAGAGGAATGACAAAGCTCGACCTCCAGTAACATGGAAAATAACCTTTCATTAGGGAAAAATTAAAAATTTTAGTGAGCGGCACGTGAAGCACATTAGCACAAGATTTTAGAATAAACGTTGGAACGCCATCAGGACCAGGGGAGAACGAAGAACGTAATGTTTTTAACCCAGAAAAAACTTCATCTTCTGTTAGGATAATACGAGAAAAAATAGTTTAATTTCTCGATATTGTAGTTATAAACACCGTTAAAAGTGTTCGACGTATAAGATTATTGAAAAAAGTCGGCAAATAAATTAGCAATATCTAAGTTATCACTAGATTCAATACTACCAAATTTCATACGACTTGGAAATTTTTGTGTTTTCTTTTTAGAATTTACAAATTTGAAAAAGTTTTTGGTATTATGCAACAAGTTCTGTCTCATTTTTATTAAATGTTGAGAATAACATTTGGAATTTTCAGAGTTGTATTTATGCCTTGCAGAAGAATACTTTGAATAGTTCAATGCCGTATTCGATTTTTTAAATTTTTAAAACAATCTACTTTTTAAATTGCGCAAACGTCTCAGTGCAGGCGTAAACCAAGTGGGACCCTGGTCTATAGTTTGCTTAACAGTAGGTACTGAATTAGATAAAGCAGAATTAAGTTGCTCGTAGAATGTTGAGACACTGGAGTCAATGTCGTCACTTATACGCCATATAGTGTTTGATAGAAGAGTGCGAAGTTCAATAAGGTTTGTTTTTCCAAAGCTACGCCTTTTAATTCGAGATTTATCAACAGCGTCGGATGATAGCTGTCCTCAGGAAGTACAAAGGGAGAGGATCTGGAAATCGATATATTCAACGACGAAGAGAAGACTAAATCCAATAATCTGTCTTTGATATTTAAAATATCATTCACTTCGTACAAACAGGATTCAAATATAATATCCCAAAAGGCATCAAAACCAATTGGGTATGACGAGGGAACATAATCAACAATATTCTCACCAGAGATCCAAGAAACACAAGGAAATTTAAAGTCGCCCATACATATTAACGAAGAATTATCCGTAAGTAAAGGAGAGACTTTAGAAATTAGACTAGCATGGTTTATATAAATTTCCAGGCCAGAATTAGGAGCAATATAAGAACAAGTTAAGAATACGGTATTACCTGTGATATTTAGTTTAGCGCAGACAAATTCACTACAGGGGTCAGCTGAACATCAATCATTTCAGAAATAAATAAATCCGAAGGACAAACCCTTCGTGTATGTATGTCATGTTACTGCTTTTCTAATGGTTTTGGTTTTTTACGCATTAAAGTAGTGCAATAATTTTTTTTTTTTAATTTTTAAATTTGTTTTTTTTTTAACCAACATATATTCGTAAATAAAATTTTGAATGCATATAAAATCAAAAGGTGTAGCGAAGTGCACCGGGTTCAGCTAGTTATCTATATAGGTCCACGATATCGTATAGCCCCCATATAACGGTACCCCCGGTATTCGGTATTTTGACGATTTTAGCCACATTTTTCAATGGAAGTGTCTGAAATTCCACAAAAGGAGTCCCTTGTGAGTATTCTACCTTCTGAAAAAGAATTGTCTATATAGGTCCACGATATCGTATAGCCCCCATATAACGGTACCCACGATATTCGGTATATTGATAACTTTACCCACATTTTTCAAAGAAATTGTCTGAAAATCCACACAAGGAGTTCCATGTGGGTACTTTATACCTCAGCACAGAATTACCTATATAGGTCCACGAATCGAATATCCCCCATATAACTGTACCCCCCGATATTCGGTATTTTGATGATTTAACCCACATTTTTCAACGGAATTGTCTGAAAATCCCCACAAGGAATTCATTGTGGGTACTTTATATCTCAGCAGAGAATTATCTAAATAGGTACACGATATCGTTTATCCCCCATATAACGGTTTCCCCCCGATATTCGGTATTTTGATGATTTTACCCACAATTTTCAACGGAATTGTCTGAAAATCCACACAATTCTCGGCAGAGAATTATCTATATAGGTCCACGATATCGTATAGCCCCCATATAACGGTACCCTCGATATTCGGTATTTTGATGATTTTAGCCACATTGTTCAACGGAAATTGTACACAAGGGTTTTTTGTGAGCACTTTACCCCGCGACAGATAATTCTTTATATAGGTTAATGATATTGTATAGCACAAATATAACGGTACCCCCCGATATTCAGTAGTTTGATGATTTCAGCCACTTTTTCCAATGGAATTATCTGAAAATCCACACAAGGAGTTCCTTATTTGTCTTAATAGGTCCACAATATCATATATACCCCATATATCGGCACCTTTCTATATTAGATATTGTAAGGATTTAAAAAAATTTAATGGATTTTATTTTTTTGAAAATTTTCTAATTCAAATGGTGGAGGGTATTCAAAGTTCGGCCCTGCCGAACTTACTGCTTTTTTACTTGTTTTTAGAGCAATATGTGGAATTTATTGTTTTTTCATTGAAATTGCGCGTTGGAGACCCCATAATGTCCATATCTTTTATCATATTATAATTCAAAGACGATTAAACATATGTCCGGTTCCTTAAATCATATGATGGTTATACAAAACGTAATCAGTGGTTTCTTCCCATCAGTGGTCAGGATGGTTTCTTCCCAAATTACCAACATTTGCCGAAATTAGTATGAACATAAGTAAAAAAAGCTGTAACTTCGGCCGGACCGAACTTTTAATACCCTCCACCATTTGGTAAAAATTTGGCAATTTCCAAAAAATAAAATCCGTTAAAAAATCTGTTAAAATCTTGAAAATACCGAATGCTTATACTACGACGTGGGCCAGCATAGGCAACTTTTGTCATAAGTTATTACAATATTTAAATGCGAAACTTGAAGAAAAATCTGTTTACAATGTAGCTAAAATCATCAAAATATATTATATGGGGGGTATACGAAGACGTGGACCTGCACAGATAATTTTCTGGCATGGGCTGAAGTATCCATTATGAACTTCGTATGCGAAATTTGAAACAATTCCGGTAAATAATGTCGCTAAAATCATCAAAATACCGAATATCGGGGGGTACGGTATATGGGGGCTATATGAAGACGTGGACCTATATGGCCCATTTTCTGCTTTATGTTGCAGTATCTATTACGAACTTCAAATACATAATTTGGAACTATTCCGCTAAATAATGTCGCTAAAATCATCAAAATACCGAATATCAGGGGGTACCGTTATATGGGGGCTATATAAAGACGTGGACCTACATGGCTCATTTTTTGACTTAGGATGTAGTATTCATTACGAACTTCAAATACCACATTTGAAACGATTCCGGTAATCAATGTCGCTAAAATCATCAAAATACCGAATATCGGGAGGTACCGTTATATGGGGGCTACACGAAGACGTGGACCTGCACAGATAATTTTCTGTCTTAGGCTGTAGCATCCATTACGAACTTCAAATGCCAAATTTTAAACAATTCCGGCGAATAATGTCACTAAAATCATCAAAATACCGAATATCGGGACGTACCGTTATATGGGGGCTATATGATAACTTGGACCTACATGGCCCATTTACGAACTTAACCTGCCTACTGGCAAAATATACATGTGTGCAAAATTTTACCCTTCTCTATAAATTGGTTCGAAAGATAGCGTGATTACAACAGACAGACGGACAGACAGACAGACAGACAGACAGACAGACGGACAGACAGACAGACAGACACACAGACACACAGACGGACATGGCTAAATCGTCTTAGAAATTTACGCTGATCAAGAATATATATACTTTGTTGGGTCTGACATGAGTATTTCGAGGAGTTACAAACGGAATGACAAAATTAATATACCCTCCATAGTATGGTGGAGGGTATAAAATATGGTTAAAATGTAAGATATATTTGAAATCGGGTGGTACCCTTATCCCATATCCCATGACCCATATCATGACCTGCAAAAGCGATTTAAGGTATCGTGAAAGTTTAGAAGAATTTCTGAACTACTCTTCTTTTTTGCGCCCTTTATATTCGTTATTTCACTGATTGCAGTTCCAATGAAGTTTGCATATTGAGTTCTCATTGCACGGATTATTGTCATGTGAAAGAAGTAGGTCCACGTTTTGAAATGAGCCCCATAACGTTTTGTCGGTTATTTCTGTTTGTTTAAATGTCCTCGCATCTTCCAGCTGAAGCACGATGTAGATCCTGGAGTTGAAAGCTAAATGCCAATTTCAGACATGAAAGATCGCCATTTAATATCGTATTGCGTGCTATTTAGTTTTTTATAGTTGTTTAAAATGAAAAAATTAACGCCAAAAGGATTTTTTTTTAGATTCCATTCCGAAATTATATGAATTGTGAAAATGCATCAAAACGTTCTTGAGTTATAAACATAGTAATTTATAAACAAATTGAAAAAAATCTTCAACTTGTTCGCTGGTTTTTTACAGCGAAGGTTTAGGTCCTTACGTAGTTTGGTTCTTACGAAGTTTGGTCCTTACTATTATTTTGAAATTTGATTCCATTGAAAAAACGTTCTGTATTTTTTCCAGATTTTAGGGTTTTTGCTATGCAATAGGCTCTTTTTTGATTTTTTAGCAATTTTGAAAAAGTAATTATCTTTTAACTTTGGTTTTACCACGTTAAATTATTTTGACATCATCTATTCAGGTCCGCCACTCCATAATTGTCTCGCTTTATACTACCAACAAGTAAAAAAGCAGTAAGTTCGGCCGGGCCGAACTTTGAATACCCTCCACCATTTGGAACGAATTAGAAAATTTTCAAAAAAATAAAATCCAATAAAAATTCTTTTAAAATCTTTAAAATATCTAATATAGGAAGGTGCCGATATATGGGGGATATACGATATTGTGGACCTATAAAGACAAATCTATGTCTGCGTGTAAAGTACTCACAAGGAACTCCGTGTGTGGATTTTCAGACAATACGATTGGAAAATGTGGCTAAAATCATCAAAATACCGAACATCGCGGGGTACCGTTATATGGGAGCTATACGTTATCGTTAACCTATATAGAGAATTCTCTGTTGGTGGGTAAAGTGCTCACAAAGAACCCCTTGTGTACAAAGAACCCCTTGTGACCATTCCGTTGAAAAATATGGCTAAAAACATCAAAATACCGAATATCGGGGGTATCGTTATATGAGGGCTATACAATATCGTGGATCTATATAAATAATTCTCTGCCGAGGTATAAAGTACCCACAAGGAACTCCTTGTGTGGATTTTCAGACAATTCCGATGAAAAATGTGGGTCATATCATAAAATACCGAATATCGGGAGGTACCGTTATATGGGGGATATACGATACCGTGGACCTGTATAGAAATTCCCTCTCAGGGGGTGAAATACTCACAAGGAACTACTTGTGTTGATTTTAAGACAATTCCATTGAAAAGTGTGGCTAACATCATCAAAATACCGAATATCGGAGGTTACAGTTATACGGAGGATATACGATATCGTGGACCTATATAGACAATTCATTTTGAGGAGGTAAATTGCCCACAAGGGACTCCTTTTGTGGATTTTCAGACAATTCCGTTTAAAAAATGTGGGTAAAATCATCAAAATACCGAATATGGGGGCTATACGATATTGTGGACCTATATAGATAATTCTCTGCCGAGGTATAAAGTACCCACAAGGAACTCCTTGTGTGGATTTTCAGACAATTCCGTTGAAAAATGTGGGTAAAATCATCAAAATACCGAATTTTGGGGGGTACCGTTACATGGGGGCTATACGATATCGTGGACCTTTATGGACAATTCTCTGCCGAGGTATAAAGTACCCACATGGAACTCTTTGTGTGGATTTTCTGACAATTCCGTTCAAAAATGTGGGTGAAATCATCAAAATACCGAACATCGGGGAGTACCGTTATATGGGGGCTATTCGATATTGTGGACCTATATAGATAATTCTCTGCCGAGGTATAAAGTACCCACAAGGAACTCCTTGTGTGGATTTTCAGACAATCCCGTTTAAAAAATGTGGGTAAAATCATCAAAATACCGAATATCGGGGGGTACCGTTATATGGGGGCTATACGATATTGTGGACCTATATAGATAATTCTCTGCCGAGGTATAAAGTACCCACAAGGAACTCCTTGTGTGGATTTTCAGACAATCCTGTTCAAAAATGTGGGTAAAATCATCAAAATACCGAATATCGGGGGGTACCGTTATATGGGGGCTATTCGATATTGTGGACCTATATAAATAATTCTCTGCCGAGGTATACAGTACCCACAAGGAACTCTTTGTGTGGATTTTCAGACAATTCCGTTCAAAAATGTGGGTAAAATCATCAAAATACCGAACATCGGGGGTACCGTTATATGGAGGCTATACGATATTGTGGACCTATATAAATAATTCTATGCCGAGGTATAAAGTACCCACAAGGAACTCCTTGTGTGGATTTTCAGACAATTCTGTTGAAAAATGTGGGTAAAATCATCAAAATATCGAATTTTGGGGGGTACCGTTACATGGGGGCTATACGATATCGTGGACCTATATGGACAATTCTCTGCCGAGGTATAAAGTACCCACAAGGAACTCCTTGTGTGGGTTTTCAGACAATTCCGTTGAAAAATGTGGGTAAACTCATCAAAATACCGAATATCGGGGGTACCGTTATATGGGGGCTATACGATATTGTGGACCTATATAGATAATTCACTGCCGAGGTATAAAGTACCCACAAGGAACTCCTTGTGTGGATTTTCAGACAATTCCGTTGAAAAATGTGGGTAAAATCGTCAAAATACCGAATATCGGGGGGTACCGTTATATGGGGGCTATACGATATTGTGGACTTATATAAATAATTCTCTGCCGAGGTATAAAGTACCCACAAGGAACTCTTTGTGTGGATTTTCAGACAATTCCGTTGAAAAGTGTGGGTAAAATCATCAAAATACCGAATATCGGGGGGTACCGTTACATGGGGGATATACGATATCGTGGACCTTTATAGATAATTCTCTGCCGAGGTATAAAGTACCCACAAGGAACTCCTTGTGTGGATTTTCAGACAATTCCGTTGAAAAATGTGGGTAAAATCATCAAAATACCGAATTTTGGGGGGTACCGTTACATGGGGGCTATACGATATCGTGGACCTATATGGACAATTCTCTGCCGAGGTATGAAGTACCCACAAGGAACTCCTTGTGTGGATTTTCAGACAATCCCGTTCAAAAATGTGGGTAAAATCATCAAAATACCGAATATCGGGGGGTACCGTTATATGGGGGCTATACGATATTGTGGACTTATATAAATAATTCTCTGCCGAGGTATAAAGTACCCACAAGGAACTCTTTGTGTGGATTTTCAGACAATTCCGTTGAAAAGTGTGGGTAAAATCATCAAAATACCGAATATCGGGGGGTACCGTTACATGGGGGCTATACGATATCGTGGACCTATATAGATAATTCTCTGCCGAGGTATAAAGTACCCACAAGGAACTCCTTGTGTGGATTTTCAGACAATTCCGTTGAAAAATGTGGGTAAAATCATCAAAATACCGAATTTTGGGGGGTACCGTTACATGGGGGCTATACGATATCGTGGACCTATATGGACAATTCTCTGCCGAGGTATGAAGTACCCACAAGGAACTCCTTGTGTGGATTTTCAGACAATCCCGTTCAAAAATGTGGGTAAAATCATCAAAATAACGAATATCGGGGGGTACCGTTGTATGGGGGCTATACGATATTGTGGACCTATATAAATTATTCTCTGCCGAGGTATAAAGTACCCACAAGGAACTATTTGTGAGGATTTTCAGACAATTCCGTTGAAAAATGTGGGTAAAATCATCAAAATACCGAATATCGGGGGGTACCGTTATATGGGGGCTATACGATATCGTAGACCGATATAGCCCATCTTCGAACTTGACCTGCCTGCAGACAAAAAAGAGATCTGTGCAAAATTTTAGCTTCCTATCTTAATTCGTTTAGACTGTAGCGTGATTACAACAGACGGACGGACAGGGCTAAATCGTCTTAGAATTTTACGCTGATCAAGAATATATATACTTTGTTGGGTCTAAAATGATTATTTCGATGAGTTACAAACGGAATGACGAACTTAATATACCCTCCATACCTTTTTTGGTGGAGGGTATAAAAAATGTAATGATTGTAGAAAATGTTAAAATGTGGGTGATGTACCAGATTTAGTCTACCGAAATATTCCATTTTTATATTGGGCAGAATTACAAGAAAGGATATTTATAACCTATTTTATGCGAAATCATAAATTCCGATGAATTTCATATTCATAGCAGGCTTCTTATTGAGAGAACTATTTGGGCAATTAGTAAAGAATTGCTAAATTGTTTCGAAAGTTATGACAGATAAAATTATTGAAAATTGTGACACTATGTGGGTGAAGTGCCTGAAGGTGTTCGAAGATATTTATAAACTTCAAGACAAATCTTGTGTTAGCAAACATTTTTGTATGTTTGAAATTTGCAGAGAGTTGGATGCTTATTTTGCTTTATTTGTGCGTTTTGTTTTTCAAAATCTTGAAACCTATGTATGGGGGAGGTACCAGAAGAAATGGTTCGATCTATACCATCTTTATAATAGATCTTGTGTTGATAGAAATATTCAGATGTGCCAAGTCTAAATGGAATCGGATGTTAATTTGGGGTTTTATGAGCCGCATGGGCATTCAAAATTTCGACATTTTATGGGGGAGGTACCAGAAGGAGTGGAACGATATATTCCATCTTAACACCAGATCTTGGGTTTGTGAAAAGATTGGGATTTGTGAAATTTTAAGAAGTTTGGATTCTTACATCACATTTTATAAAAGTTATAATTATTCAAAATTTTGACCCTTTGCGGTGGAGGTACTTGATGGAGTGGACCGATATTGTCCATTTTCGCACCTGACCTAGCACTTAAGCAAATATCAGGATTCGCAAAGTTCGAGCAAAATCAGATCATCCTTTCTCTTTCTGTGCAGAAAATATATTTTTTGCAAATTTCGACCTTTTGTGGGGGAGGTACTTGATAGAGTAGACCAGTATTGTCAATTTTCGCACTTGACCTAGCACTGAGAAAATATTAGGAGTCGCAAAGTTGGAGCAAAATCGGATCATCATTTCTCTTTCTGTGCAGAAAATATATTTTTGGAAAATTTCGACGTTTTGTGGGGGAGGTACCTGAAGGAGTGGACCGATGTATTCCACCTTCACACCAGACCTTGGGTTAATAAAAATATTGGGATGTGTGAAATTTGAAGACCATCGGACTCTTACTTCACATTTTATAAGAGCTGTTATAATTCAAAATTTTGACCCTTTGTGGGAAGGTACTTGATAGAGTGGACCGGTATTGTCCATTTTCGCACTTGACCTAGCACTGAGAAAAATATTAGGATTCACAAAGTTGGAGCAAAATCGGATCATCATTTCTCTTTCTGTGCAGAAAATATATTTTTGGAAATTTTCGACGTTTTGTGGGGGAGGTACCAGAGTTCGGAGATGGGCAATATTGGTCTATATTGCCCATCTCCGAACTCGATCTAAGTTTGACTAAAATATTACGATGTACAAAGTTTGGACCAAATCGGGTACTTCCTTCGAGAGTTATCGTGCGCACCAGCCAGCCAGACAGACGAACGGACGGACGGACGGACGGACGGCCATCGCTAGATCGACTCCAAATGTCCTGAAACGGATTTGGTCCAAAGAGACCTAGAGTCTAAAACCGTTATTTCGACTAGGCACGTTTTGGCCGTATCAAATGATATATACCCTCTGTAGCCATATGGCTGAGGGTATAAAAATATTGCACTACTTTAAAGCAGTAACATGACATGTATACACAAAGGGTTTGTCCTTTGGATTTATTTATTGCATAGCAAGTACCAAGCGTGCAGGAAACTGCAATTTTTTGAAGTTGAGTGGCATTTCTACTGCAATTAGTGAATTCGAGGTAGCAACATACTTCCCCGTAATAAGCGTATTTCAAATTAATACTAAGGCGTTGTGTGTCAATGGTTCTTATTAAAATCATATCCCAAAATGATCCGATTTAAATATAATTTTAAAAAATTTTCTATACACCAAATTCCGCCACACATTTCATATTTAATTGAAATTGGTGTGTCAAATATGTGAAATCGGCCGAGAATATATATGGGAGCTATATCCAAATCTTAACTAAATTCCTTTTAATTTATCACATTTATTATTATAAACAAATTCCGCCACACATTTGGCATTTCATTGGAATCGGTAATATATATCAGGTTTGGTGCATAACATGTATGAAGTCGGCCGAAATATATATGTTACCTCAACTAATTTCAATATAATTCGGCGGAAAATATATATGGGAGCTATATCGAAATCTGAACCGATTTTATTACAATTTGACTAATTTATTTTCTAATCAAAATCCCGTCACACATTCCCAATTTCATTGGAATCGAACATACATATCGTTTTTGGTGCATCAAATAAACGAAATCAGTTAAAGATAAATATGGGAGCTATGTCCAAATCTGAACCGATTTCAATATAAATTGACAAACGTATATTCTTTTTAATTTCCGCTACACATTCCAAATTTCATTGAAATTAGAGATACATTTCGTGTTTGGTGCATTAAATATATGAAATCGGCCAAAAATATATATTGGAGCCATATCCAAATCTGAACCGATTTCAATACAACTTGGCAAATTTACTTTTGTTCCAAATTCCGTTACGCATTCCAGAATTGGAGACTGTATCTGATATCGATCAAGAGATATCTAAATTTTTGGGAGGTACCTATGATTCTGATGCTATATCTCCAGTTCCAAGTGGAATCTCAAAAATGTATATAGCCTATGTTACTTTCAGGCGATGTTGCAGTATACATGCAAATTTTCAGGAAAATCTGTTCAGCGGTTTTCGAGTCCATAAATTACAAAGAAACATACAAACATTTTCCTCTTTTATAGATATACTAGCTGAACCCTGTGCGCTTCGCTACCCCTTTTGATTTTATATGCATTCAAAATTTTATTTAAGAATATATGTTGGTTAAAAAAAAAAAACAATTTTAAAAATTAAAAAAAAATTATTGCACTACTTTAATGCGTAAAAAACCAAAACCATTAGAAAAGCAGTAACATGACATACATACACGAAGGGTTTGTCCTTCGGATTTATTTATTTCATAGCAAATACCAAGCGTGCAGAAAACTGCAATCTTTTGAAGTTGAGTGGCATTTCTATTGCAATTAGTGAATTCGAGATAGCAACATACTTCCTCGTAATAAGCGTATTTCAAATCAATTGTTGTGTTGTTCTTTAGTGTTAGCCTAAGGTGTTGTGGGTCAATGGTTCTTATTAAAATCGTATCCCAATCTGATCCGATTTAATTATAATTGTAAAAAAGTTACTTTTACACCAAATTCCGCCACACCTTTCACATTTCATTAAAATTGGTGCGTCAAATATGTGAAATCGGCCGAGAATATATATATGGGAGCTATATCCAAATCTTAACTAATTTCCAATTAATTTATCACATTTATTATTGTAACCAAATTCCGCCACACATTCTGAATTTCATTGGAATCGGTCATATACCTCGTATTTGGTGCATAACATGTATGAAATCTATGTGTATTGCTGTATCCAAAGCTGAACTGATTTCAATATAATTTGGGAAATCAATTTTTTCGATAAAATCCATCACACGTTTCAAATTTCATTGAAATTGGGGATACATAGCGTGTTTGGTGCATTAAATGCTTGAAATCGGCCGAAAATATATATGGGTGCTATATCCAAATCTGAACCGATTTCAATATAATTTGACAAATTTATTTGCGTACCAAATTTAGGCACTCATGCCGAATTTCAATGCAATCGAACATTCATATCTTGTTTGAGGCATCAAATGAAGGAAATCGGTCGAAAATATATATGAGAGCTATATCCAAATCTAAACCGATTTCAATATAATTTGGCAAACTTATTTCTGTTCCAAATTCCGTTACGCATTCCAAATTTGGAGACTGTATCTGTAATTGATCAATAGATATGTGCATATAAAATCTAAATTTTTGGGAGGTACCTCTGATTCTGATGCTATATTTCCAGTTCCAAGTGGAATTTCAAAAATATATATAGCCTATTTTACTTTCTAGCGATGTTGCAGTGTACATGGAAATTTTCAGGAAAATCTGTTCAGCGATTTTCGAGTCCATAAATTACAAAGAAACATAAAAACATTGTCCACTTTTATAGATATAGATTTCCACTTTTATAGATATAGATACATATATAGGGTAAGTGTGCATAAGTTCGGCATGTCCCAGTAGTCGGCACTTTTTATTTTTAAGCCCAAATAAATGAAACTACTATAACTAAATGTTTTTTGTTTACTTCAAATATATTGTCAGCTATCTGTGTGTACAATTTCTAATTTTATTTATTCTAATAAAAATTACATTTTTGTCTGTGAAGGTCCTCAACAATCCATATTCTTAAGAAAAGTACAATAAAGACGTCGAATCAGTTTAACTAAACAAAAATATTATATTTTTATGAATTAATTTATTATTATTATTAATTATTCTTACAAAAAAATTGGTATGCCGACTGTTGAAACATGCCATACCGACAATTGGCAAGTGGTGCCGACTACTGTCACAAAAGCATTGTTTTAATAAAACTACAAATTTATGAAATTTAATAAAAAGTTATTAAAACTTTATTTATTATTGCAAAAACTATACAAAATTTCGAATCTGAACAAATTAACTTCGTAATAATTGAAAAGTTCCACTCAGAATGCTGAGCGATAAAAAACGCGAAAATCCCAAAATGCCGACTACTGGTACACTTACCCTATATCTATAAAAGAGGAAAATGTTTGCTTGTTTGTTTGTTTGTAATTTATGGACTCGAAAACCGCTGAACAGATTTTCTTGAAAATTTCCAAGTATACCACAACATCGCCTGAAAGTAACACAGGCTATAAATTTTTTTGAAATTCCACTTGGAACTGGAGATATAGCCTCAGAATCGGAGGTGCCTCCCTAAAATTTAGATTTTATATGCACATAACTACTGATCGAATACAGATACAGCGTCCAAATTTGGAATGCGTAACGAAATTTGAAACAAAAATAAATTTTTCCAAATTATATTGAATCCGTTCAGATTTGGATATAGCTCCCATATATATTTTCAGCCGATTTCATTTATTTGATGCATTAACCCCGCTGTGTACGCCACCGCTCAATAAAATTTGGAAAGTGTGATGGAATTTGTCTAGAAAATCAGTTTAGCAAATTATATTTAAATTGGTTCAGTTCAATTTGGTACAAAATAAATTTGTCAAATTGTACTTACATCGGTTCAGATTTGGATATAGCTCTCATATATATTTTCGTCCGATTCCATGTATTTGATGCATTAAACACGCTGTGTATGTTCCATTTCAATGAAATTTAAAATGTGTGACGGGATTTGATCAGAAAACAAATTTGTCAAATTATATTTAAATCGGTTTAGATTGGATTTGGATATAGCTCCCTTCTAACGATGGGAGTATCCTGCATGCTTGACATTTGCTATGAAATTAATAAATCCGAAGGATAAACCCTTCGTATATGCGGACAAAATTTGGCATGTTCCTGCTTTTCTCATGGTCAGCTGATCCTGTCATGTTCACGCGTTGGTAGACCGAGCTATTTCTTTATTTACGCATTAAAGTATTACAATACTTTGTATACCCTACTACACTATGTGTTGGGGGTATTACAAGTTTGATTGGACCAAAAATTATGTAACACCTCGAAATATTGGTTTCCAACGTAGGAAAGTATATATGGATTTTCCTATCTCGCCGAGCAGAATCGATCTAGCTATGTATGTCCGTCCGTCCGTCTGTCCATGTTAATTTATAATCACTCTACAGCTCGCAATAATGGTCCGATCTTTACGAAATTTAGAATGGAGATGGTGATGATCGCATAATATCTAGGGGTTGAAATGGACCAAAAACTGAAAAATTTCCTGCTTTTGCAGCGGCTCTACAGGTCGCAATTATAAACCAATCGGCGCGGAAGTAATCATGGTTCTAGAGTTTAGGGCTGGGCAGAAGCCTTCCAATTTTGATGGTCATCGGGTTATATTTAGTGGGTGAAATAGGTCATAAAATTTGTGTTAAATAAAAGTAAAATTTTCCATTAAACCTCGAATATTTTTAATCCCGTCGAAATCATATATATACGAACAGGTCAATCTTGACAGTTACCTGGATGCCGACAGTAAATATATCGGATATATATAGCGAAATATAACAATGTGTATGTACAAAGGAAGGGGATTTTAGCTAAAATGCTTATATCTCAAGAATGCCTGGACCGATTTTTACAAATTTTGTTAATTCAGAATGCCTTCTTGGCATAAAAGTATAAAATCTAAAAAAAATCACATAAAAAGATGTTAGTAATGATGTTAATATAGATTTTGTAGTATTTTGTGATTTTTTTTTATTTTTACATATTTTTTATCGCTTGCGATTTTTTTAATTTGATTATAATATTGAAGTGTATATTTTGTAATATTTTTTCACCTTATTATATACAGATTGCAATTGTCGTCCGATCCTCACGAAAATGTTCACAAGGGTAGGTTTAGGCTCACAAGGACTGGGACTATTGTTTTCCAATATGTCCGCAATAGGCCTAGCCCTTTTGAGCCTAACCCTACCCTTGTCAACATTTTCGTGAGGATCGGACGATAATTGCAATCTGTATATAATAACCCCAACCTGTGTTGTAAGGTGAAAAAAAATTTATAAAATATTATATATGTTCCTGATTTTGTTCCGTTCACAATTAGAAACCAAGAGAAACGAAAACTCGCGTGAAGTTAGAGTTAGGACAGCGGGTAGAATGGACCACTACTTTTGTGTGAAAAATCCCAACATTACTTGCAGGCGATATCCGAAATATTGGCTGATTTCGTTGACGAATATAGCCAAATATCGTAGACAAGAAAATCATATAGATGAGTTTAAGTTTGGAGATGCAGAGGGGCCTCTTGCTTGTGGAGATGATCGAAAATTATTGAGGGTTTCAAATGAACCAAAAAAACTCTGATTACACAATAGAAGCCAATCGACAGGCCTGAGAAGAGAGTTAAAGACAGGGAAGAATTCTAGCATTTTGGGGCCTTCTAACATATTGTAGTGTTGTAGGGTATTACATGGTCGGCCCCGCACTACTATAGCCTTTTCTAACTTGTTTGTTGTTTGTTAATAATGTTAGTGGTGAACGATTTCCATTCAAATTCATTTGAGACATTTGGCCATACAACATTAAGGCGGTGCGTCAAGTTTTTTTTTTTCTGCTACCCAAAACCCTTCATTCTGAAGAAGTATTATTTATTTATTTGTTAATTTAACTTATAACTAAAATAATTACAAGCTAAATGTGAATGATAGAGGCTTTGACAGCGAAGGTCTTAAGCCAAATGAAACATTAAGGGATGTTAAAAGAATCAGATTAGGTTAAATAGTGTTGTCTCTTTCAGATATTTGATCATGTCTGAAACATATTTATCTTGTAAGAGATCAAGTGTTGTGGTTGGTGCAATATTTCCAAACGTCGATTCTCTGATTGTATCAAATTTAGGACAATGGTCTAATAAATGATCAATCGAAACGCGACTAAAATTACAAAATGTACAAGTTGCAGGTATCGTTCTATCGATATAATTTCCTTGAGATATTCTGGTATGACCTAGTCTAAGTCGTATCAGTTTGGTAACATCACGTCGCTCCAGATTTCGAAAAATGTTCCCATTCGAATAATCATTAATAGTATTTTTATTTGAATTTATCTTTTTATACCACGGAGATGTTTTTGAAAATTCGTTTAATAAGCTAATGTTCAATTTTGTCTTCATAAATTGTGTTATATCTCTAAAATTATAGTTGTATACCATTTGTAATGGGGCATTAAGGGCATCTTTAGCCGATTGATCTGCAAATTCGTTTCCTTTAATTCCGCAATGAGCGGGAACCCACATCAATTTTATTAGGGGTGAACTGTTAATTAGATTTGTTCTTATGTACTTTGGATAGTAGTCATTGTTATTAATGTTTTTCACTGCTATCACAGAAGCTAGAGAATCTGTGCAAATTATAAATTTCTTTTTATTATGTTTGGCATAATTAACCGCATTAAATATGGCAATAATTTCAGCTGTAAATATTGTTGAATATTGTTCTGGTAAGAAAGCCTTGTGTAAAATATAATTTTCTGTTGTGATGCTGAATGTAGCTAATTCATCCTTCTTTGACCCGTCAGTATAAATGAAGTTAAAGTTATGATATTTGTTCTTAATTTCTTGAAAAATCTGAAAAAAGGTCTCTTTAGATGTTGATGGTTTTTTGTTTAAACTAAGTTCATCTAATATACAGTCATTTAAGTTTTTAATATAATGTTTAGATGTAGGTAATTTTTTGACAATTAAAGGTAAGTTGTTGTCATTACAATATTTAATAAGTCTATTATTTGTCGATGTTATTCTTTTTTCTCTTTTTGCTTTTATATTCTTTTTATTAGAGTCGAGTTTGGCGTTTCCCCGCAAAATAGTAAGTTTTTGTATAAACGTCCTGTAGCATTTTCTCTTAGGACTTCTATTGTGGGAGATCTGGATTCAAAGAGCAAGTTGTTAACAGGAGTAGTGCGAAACGCATTCAGAGTTATTCGTATAGCGCTATTGTATAATGTTTTTATTTTATTTATATTTTGCTTTGAGGTATATCCGTAAAGGAATATTCCATATTCAATTTTACTAGTTATTATTGATCTTATGACAAACAGTATAGTATTAACATTCGTTTTAAATTTAATGCAACTGAGACATTTAATGATATCGAGACGCTTAGATAAGGAAACCAATAGATATTCTATATGAGAAGTCCAAGAATATCTTGAATTAAAAAATACACCCAAAATTTTCAATTCTCTTTCTGTTGGTATACCAAACTGATCAGTATTAATTGAAAAACTGCAACTTTTCTTTCGGCAAACGTGCAGGTGCTTACACTTTGTTACTGATAAGACTGATCCAGAATAAAGGCCCCAGCTTTTTATTTTAGAGATAATTTGACTTAAATCGAGATTAAATGAATGTTTAGAGAGTTGTTTGATTAATAGAAAGTCATCTGCATATGCACAAAATTGTATTTCTTTGAATTCTTCTAGAATACTACATAATTTATTATATGCTATCAGGAACAAAATCACAGATATTGGGGAACCTTGTGGAATTCCATTGTGAAGTGGATACCATTGAGACTCTCTATTGCATACTCTAACCTTAATTTGTCTGTTTCGTAAAAAGTTATACACATATTTTATTATGTAAGAACCTAGTTTCCACTTTTTCATTTGATCTATTATAGCGTGTATACCTATTCTGTCGTAAGCCTTTTCAAAATCTAATGAAATTAATGAGACATGATTTCTTTTTGATAAAGAATCTGTTATTAAATTGTCTACATATAGTAGATTATCTGCAACTGATCTACCTTGTACAAATCCAATTTGTCGACTGCTAAGTAGTTTATTTGAATCAATAAACCACCTGAGTCTATTTGAAATTATTTTATCTAAAATTTTGGAAAAACAGGAATTGAGTGAAATTGGTCTATATGATTTTAGTGAGGTTTTGTCGCTTAATATTTTATGAATTGGAACGATAACACTAGTTTTATATGATTGTGGTATATATGAAATAAATATGTGGTTATATAAATTTAAAAGGCGAATCTTTAGTTCACAAGGTATCATTGAAATCATTGTGTAGTTTATACGGTCTTCGCCTGGCGTTTTCCCTTTAAGAGTTGAAAATGCTGAATTTAATTCTAATAATGTGATTGGATCTTCTATGGACATCGCTGAATTTGTGGGTACATAATCTATTGCGGGACAAGTTACCATTTTATTTTGTACAAACTCTGATGAAAAGTTTTTATCTTCAGACTCTTTTGACCAATGTTCGGCAAAGGCATTAGCAATGTCATCTTTTTTCATTACAATGTTATTGTTGTTCGTTTTTATGCAGTGAATATCTCGGTTATGATTCAACCCGCTAAACCGTCTAATATTGTTCCAAATTTTGGAGACCGGTGTTAAAGGGTTTATTTCTCCTGTAAATTTGTCAATGCTAAACTGCTTTGAAATTTTCATTTCTCTTTTAAATTTGGCATTTGCTCTCTTAAAATTTATCAGATTATCACTTGACATTTCACGATTAAACTTGTTCCACAACCTATTTCGTTCCTTTTTCAATTTTTCCAATTCAATGTTCCACCATGGTACATTCTTAGATTTGTCGTTTTTTATAAGAGGAATAGATTCATTAGCGGCCTGATGAATTATCTTTTTTATATTGGCTGCTTCTTTATTTACCTCTGAACTTACGGGACGAGATTTACTGTAAAATATTATACGATCATTATATTTGTTCCAATTGGCTCTTTTAATATCAAATTTAGGGTGTGTTTTAACATGATCTGTTGATGTTTCAGGGAATATTGTGATGAAAATCGGAAAGTGGTCACTTCCATGAAGGTCAGGAAGGACATACCAGGTAGAACCAATTGCAAGTTCAGGTGAGGAAAAAGTGATGTCAATATGAGAAAATGTACTATGAGTTGAAAAGTGGGTCGGAGAACCATCATTCAATAGGATAAATTTGGATTGATTTATAAATTTTGAGAGATTATTACCTTTTGCATTGTTTAATGAGGATCCCCACCGTTTATTCCAACTATTAAAGTCACCGGTAAAAATGGTTGGAGTTGTGATGTTACCAAAAGTGTTGACTAACTGATCTAAACTGAAATTTGTGTTCGGAGATATATAAGTTGATACTATGGTAAATTTAGATTTGGATGAAATTGTTGCATAAAGGGTGTCGAAAGTGGTGTCAATGAACTCCACATTATGTTGAAGAGAGTTGTGGATTAACAAAGCAGAACCACCATATACATTTCCTGAGTTATTTATGTTGTACATTTTGTAATTTACTGGAATTGGTATGTTTCGAATAGAGCATAAATGAGTTTCCTGCAATGTTATAATCTTAGGGCTGTGCTCTTTAATTATCAAGAGTAGTTCATTATAGTTATTGACGTATCCCTTAATATTCCACTGTATTATTTTAAGAGACATATTAAAATAGAGAGAAATATAAAATAAGAGTGTAGAGACTATTGATTAAGGTATACAATATTTTAAAAAATTATTTTGAACTTAGTGGAATTCGTCATTTATAGACTTATTTTCGTTATTACACTTTGTTAATACTTTTGATTTATGACTATTAATAGATTTAAGTTGTCGTTTCAAACGATTAGAAATCTTACGTGGCAAAATCTTTGCATTTTTTTGAGATTTTAAATTGAGAGTATTTGTTGTCTTACAATCTGCGGTACTAGTAATATCTTCTCCTAAAGAACCAGTTTCTCCTTCATTCTCCTTTATCATCTGGACATCATTGTTTTTAATAGAGAGTGACTCTCTTCGTCATCGTGCTGAATTTGGTGAGTTGGCTCCAAATCACATATTAGTGGAGACATTTGTAAAGTTGAGAGTGAATTGTTGTTTTCTTGTACTTCACTTGCTAGTTGTTGCTCTTTGGAATGATGTGGTTGGGTATTGGAGAACTGCTGTTTTTTGGTTGGTGGGGTAGGGATGGCAGGGGTTTGGTTGATGTTGGTGTTTATTTCAAGTAGTTGATTAGCGTTGGAGAATGTACTCAAAGATCTATAATTTGTTGTTTCTCTGGAGTATGCTGCAGAGTAATTAAATCTCTGAGAAAAAATTTTACAATTTACACAATGAGTTGTTAATGTGCATTTTTCGTTGTTATCTAGGTTGAGGTGATGGGAATTGCTGCAATTTGCACATATTTTGTTGTCTTTACAGTATTTGTAGGGTGGCCAAATTTAAAGCAATTATAACATCGGAGTGGGTTTGGTATGAAAGGTCGAATGCGAAGGCGCTCATAACCTACATATATGTCTTCTGGGGGGGCACTGGTTGAGAATGTCAAAATCACGAGTCCAGTTTGTATCATATTGTCATTGGCTTTTCTGAGAATTTTCTTCACTTCAATTACATTGAAAACTTTAAGTTCCTTTAGAATTTCGTCTTCTGTTATTTCAAAAAGTTCTCGTGTAAATATAACACCTTTTGAATTATTTAAAAAATTGTGTTCTGTTACATCCACAATTATAGTTGGTGATATTTTTATTAATTGAACAAGTTGTTTAGCTTGATTTAGATTTTTCGTTTTTATTAGAACAAATCCATTTCTTGTTTTTTTGCATATCTCCACTTCTCCGTCGCATGTGGAGTCAATTACTTTTTTCAGTAAGAAGGGAGAGACTCTTTGTAAGTCTCCACCATACTTTCTTTGCATCACAAGGTATTTACCACCAGGTGTTTTGTTTTTTAGTTCTCGTTTTTTGTCATACATTATTGGAGACTCTTCTCCGTTTGTCTCACACTCCATTGTATGTAACGGGATGGCAAATATTTTGTGAAATTTTGTTTAAAGAACTTTTTGTTTTCTTTAAATGTTAACTTTAAATGTTTTGCTTTTTAAATGAAAGAATGGGTATAGCTAAACAAATTATACACTATTGATTTCTGTTAGTTTTTCTTTTTTCCAAAGATATTTTAACGATATATTCTAATATTTGATTGATTTAAACTTCTACTCTCAAAGTCACGTCCGATCGCTTTCAACTCTCAAACAAGACTGTTCTGAAGAAGTAGATTTGTAAGTTTTTTCGGTAGTCGATGACCATTGTACTTGTACATCATTTGGTAGGGGTACTGTAAATGCATATTGAGTGTATACAAGTTATTGTTGTTGTTGTAGCAGTAGTACATGTATGTGTTTGCGTTCTGCTAATCTGGTTCCAGCTCCAGGTTTAGAAATTCGGCTACTTTAACGGGCTGTAGCCAGAGATCTTCTTGAGTGAGTTGGGTGGGTTTGGCTGAGCAATTAAAAAGGTGTAGCGTATTGTGCGGGCCTGTATTCGCAGACCACACTGGAGCCGCATAGCTGACCACAGACCGACCTATCGCGTTATTAGAGGTCAACAAGGTTTCTTTATCCGCACCCCAAGAGCTGTCGGCTGGCGCCTTGTGGACCTTGTTCCTACATTTCATTTTATCGCAAATAGCTGTGGCTTGCGCGGAAGACTTGAACATGCTATCGAATGTGACCCCAAGGATTTTGGGGTAGTTGGTGTTCGTATTAGATTCCCCTCGACCTGAACATTCAGCTGTGTTCTCATCTCCGCAGTCCATGTGGTAAATAGTGTGGCCGTTGATTTAGTGGCGAATATTTTCATATTCCTCGCATGTTCCGGAGATATCACCCCACCTTGGGGAACTCCCTGTTTCACTCTACGGGCTTTGGACTTCTTGTTCCGGAATTCCACGTACGACTGGCGTCCACACATATAGTTAATTATCCAACGTTTCAAACTTGGCCGGAGGGTAGTTCTCTGCACGTCCTCGAACAGTGTGGCATGATTGACCGTATCAAATGCCTTTGATAGGTCAAGGGCTACCAAAACTGTTCTGTCACACGGCCTGTTCTGGTTCAGTCCTCTACTAATATGTGTGGAAATGGAGTGTAATGCTGTTGTGGTACTATGTTGTGGACGGAATCCGTGCTGGTGGTTGGCAACTGTATAGGTTCCTCTAATGCTGGGGAGGAGTAAAGCCTCAAGAGTCTTTGCTACTGGCGACAAAGCGAAATCGGCCTGTACGATTCGCCTTTACTGGCATCCTTGCCTGGCTTCAGTAGCGGGACTACCCGGCCCATTTTCCAGGTCACGGGCACTATGTGGGTGGCTAGCGACATATTGAGAACTTTCGTTAAGTACTCGACTCCCGGCGTATCCAGCTGCTTCAACATTACCATTGAGATTCCGTCCGGACCCAACGCTTTGGATGACATTTGCAACATCACCCATCGTAAACTGTGGTGGTTCCTCCTCGGCGGGAATAGATCTGATACGACGTAGTACTCTTCGCTTCGCCCTATCGCTCTCGGGGTGCTCGACAAATTGTCGGTTAAAATATTCCGCGCACCTCTTCGGATCAGTCACCGTTACGTCGTTAAAAGTGAATGAGGTCCTATCATCCTTTTTTCCAGGGTTCGAGAGCGACTTAACCGTTACCCACAGCTTACTCATATCGGTTCCAATGTTGCAGCACTTCAGATGGTCTAGCCACTTTTTCCTCTTATGCTCCTGTACCAACCGGTTGACTTCCACTGTCAAATCACTAATTCTAGGATCAGTAGGGTTGGTACGACGGAGATCATCTCGCTCGTTTGCTAATCCCGTTGCCTTTGCTGGGAAGTTTAGTCTTATCTCGGGTATTCGACCAGCAGGTATATAGCGAGCGGCTGCAGCTTTGATGATGTTTCGGAAAATCCTTTCTGCTACCCGAACATCAGAAGGGTTGGGCAGTTCTCTGAAGCGACGGTTGGTGAATTCTCTGAACTCTGGCCAGTGAGCTTTCCCATGGTTACGGAAAGTGCGGCGTTCAGAGGTTATGAAATCGGGCGACCTGCTTATGGAGACGATTATCGGGAGATGGTCTAAGCCAAGAGGAATGACGGGTTGCCAAGTCACGTCATTTATCAGACCGGGTGACACTATGGTTAAGTCTGGCGAACTGTGACACTCTCCTCTTATTCGGGTGGGGGCATCCTCGTTAACCGTGCAGAATGTGGAGCAGTCAATCTGCTCTGCCAGCGCTGATCCCCTCTGGTCATTACCTAGGACGGAATGCCACAACCCATGGTGGGCATTAAAATCCCCTAGTACCAGGCGGTTATTGTCTACCAATAATGGGCTAATGTCAGGCAAATAACGCGGTTCACAGCTATTAATCGGCGGGATATACACATTAAGCACCTCTACCTCGGCAGTTTTACACTTGACTGCTACCCCCATACATTCCATGTATGGGTCACTAGAGACTAGCTCAAGCGAGATAGGTCTGTACTGAACAGAATGGTGTAACATGAACGCTAATCCCCCACCTCCACTTCTGGTGCGATCCTTCCATAGTGCGTTGTAACCATAACAACGTTGTAGGCTGCAATTTTCATTCAGCTTGGTTTCCTGCACCGCTGCGATCTTATTATTCCTCCGACTCATAAATTCCACTATCTCATCTATTTTGCCTCGCAGTCCGTTGCAATTGAATTGCAAGAATGATGCACAGTCCGGAGTTGGAACAGCAACATGTGGCGTTAGGTGCTGCGATGTTGGTTGCTGTTCTGGAGACTGCGGTGGAGTGCCATACTCCGACGACGTCTCTGATGAGGACGACGAAGAAGTGGACTCGCTGGGGACTACGTTACTGCAGCAAGTCGCAACATAATCCCTTTCGCTGTAGTCTCGCAAACGCCGGAACAGTTCTTGAAGTGCACCCATTCTCTGCATCCATTGCATCGCACGGAAACAGATCTGTGATGGATGACGTTCTGACAAACCGAGCAGAACCAATAAAATCCGGAGCAAGCATTCCGGGATGTGCTGCTCCCAATGCAGAAAAATAAACAAACACAAACATGTTTCCTCCCTCCTTCCTACCTTTCTGAATACAAGGAATTCTGATTTGTTTCATGTTTACTTTTAGATTCCACATTTTAGAATAGCTTTCAAGATTTGAAATCATATACTGTAAAGTATTTTTGTTGTCTGCCAGTATAACAATACCGTCTGCATATAAAAGCAATCTTATATTTATACTAGCTGGCCCAGTTCGCGTTGTCGCCCCGTAGTTTTAGTCTTTAATGCATAGTTTTTAAAGCATAATAATTCACAAATCTGGCTCACATAAGTGTCACAATTTTTAGTATGAATGATGACTCTATTAAATAGAAATAAATACGTCTTTCAAAAAACCTGATCCTATTTTTCAGTAAGAGGTTTTAGTTTGAGAGTTAAAAACCTAAATAATATAGCATATATATTAAAAAGTATACATTAACTGTTTATAATATAATGTAAGTTGGTAGCCTAAACACACATCTTTAGACAAATCGATTCGAAAATATAATCAAAACCCTTGAAATAGGTAAAAACAGGAGGTACTTCTACATAAGCGCTACTCCAAAACATTGACTTTGAAAATTTTCGGCGAAGAGGTCTTCTACCAGAAGCTAGATGCCAAATAAGGGTAAAATCAATTGAAAAATGTGACCAAAACCCTGGTTATAGCTAAAATCGCCGAATACCTTCATATAAGAGTTATAATGAAGCATGGTCCTATACTTATAATTATTTGAAAGAATTTGTTCTTCTTTCTAAAATCTCAAATTACCAATATTTGAGGAATTTGAAAGGGCTATATCATTTGAGGGGGGCTATTTCACAATGTACACCAACATGATACATATTTTGTACAAATGATTCCTCATGTAACCCCTAGGACTGTATCAAATTTAAAACTTTATCGTAACATTTGCGGAGTATAGGGCAAAATATTTTCCGCCCTTTGTGTATGGTTAAGCTATATAAAATGAATTCTAACAAGTAAAAAAGCAGTAAGTTCGGCCGGGCCGAATTTTGAATACTCTCCACCATTTGGAACGAATTAGAAAATTTTCAAAAAAATAAAATCCAATAAAAATTCTTTTAAAATCTTTAGAATATCTAATATAGGAAGGTGCCGATATATGGGGGGATATACGATATTGTGGACCTATAAAGACAAATCTATGTCTGCGTGTAAAGTACTCACAAGGAACTCCGTGTGTGGATTTTCAGACAATACGATTGGAAAATGTGGCTAAAATCATCAAAATACCGAATATCGCGGGGTACCGTTATATGGGAGCTATACGTTATCGTTAACCTATATAGAGAATTCTCTGTCGGTGGGTAAAGTGCTCACAAAGAACCCCTTGTGTACAAAGAACCCCTTGTGACCATTCCGTTGAAAAATATGGCTAAAAACATCAAAATACCGAATATCGGGGGTACCGTTATATGAGGGCTATACAATATCGTGGATCTATATAGATAATTCTCTGCCGAGGTATAAAGTACCCACAAGGAACTCCTTGTGTAGATTTTCAGACAATTCCGTTGACAAATGTGGGTAAAATCATCAAAATACCAAATATCGGAGGTACCGTTATATGGGGGCTATACGATATTGTGGACCTATATAGATAATTCTCTGCCGAGGTATAAAGTACCCACAAGGCACTATTTGTGTGGATTTTCAGACAATTCCGTTAAAAAATGTGGGTAAAATCATCAAAATACCGAATATCGGGGGGTACCGTTATATGGGGGCTATACGATATTGTGGACCTATATAAATAATTCTCTGCCGAGGCATAAAGTACCCACAAGGAACACTTTGTGTGGATTTTCAGACAATTCCGTTGAAAAATGTGGGTAAAATCATCAAAATACCGAACATCGGGGGGTACCGTTATATGGGGGCTATACGATGTTGTGGACCTATATAGGTAATTCTTTTTGAAGAGGTAAAATGCCCACAAGGGACTCCTTTTGTGGAATTTCAGACAATTCCATTGAAAAATGTGGCTAAAATCATCAAAATACCGAATATTGGGTGTACCGTTATATGGGGGCTATATGATATTGTGGACCTATATAGATAATTCTCTGTCGAGGTATAAAGTACCCACAAGGAACTACTTGTGTGCATTTTCAGACAATTCCATTGAAAATGTGGCTAACATAATCAAAATACCGAATATCGGGGGTACCGTTATATGGGGGCTATACGATATCGTGGACCGATATGCATCTTCGAACTTGACCTGCCTGCAGACAAAAGAGAGATCTGTGCAAAATTTTAGCTTCCTATCTTAATTCGTTTAGACTGTAGCGTGATTACAACAGGCGGACAGACGGACGGACAGGGCTGAATCGTCTTAGAATTTTACGCTGATCAAGAATATATATACTTTGTTGGGTCTAAAATGATTATTTCGATGAGTTACAAACGGAATGACGAACTTAATATACCCTCCATACCTTTTTTGGTGGAGGGTTTAAAAAAGTTAGATCCGGGAACCCCTCTTTTGGGATTTTTATTTACCAACCGAAAAATTTCCTAACCCCAAGATTGTCTGCGGCGCAGTGCAATTACTGACGATAGCGCATAGTGCCCATATAACGTTATCTATGATTTAAGGTCACTTTTAAGGGTTCGGAAACATTTTCCGAGTATATGAATCCTTTTCTTACTATATTTTCAATTCATTCCACTATTTTGTATAATTCGCATATTACGGTGCCTCTTCATGTTCGGTATTTCACTGATTGAAGTCCCAAAGAATTTTGCATTTTGAGTTCTCATAGGATGGGTTATTTCAAATTCTAATCAAAATTGAAATTAATGGCAACCATATAACAGCATGTATAGAAAATATGCACACTTACTCGATTTTTTCAATAAGAATTTTTAATTCCAAAAGGCATTCTGAAACAATTCTACACAAAATTCCATATCATAGTAGAACAGTCAATTTTTCAGTTCCGCGATTTTTTTTCAAAATTTTCTTTCATGACAACATTTCTACTGTAATTACAATTAACCAAAAGAAAATTTGAGTCAAATGGGCCCAGCCGTTCTCAACTGATGTGTTACTATACTTTTTCAAAATTTCTACATATAAATTTAGAGAAGTAGGTGTGGCCAGTTCCTCTGACCCCAAACAAATACCTAGGGTTGGAGGGAGAATCAAGATTACGTCGTATACTAACTGTGGAACAGATATCTTCATGATTTTGGCAAATAATAGGATTTTAGATAAATCGAAAAAATGGGTGCAAAATTGGGAGTGGTCACTTTTTCTTGGCATGAAAACCTAAATCGGGGTAGGACGAACATTTAAAAAAATATCCAAACAGTTCCAGCCGGTCTCAACTGATTCAATTACCAACTAACAACAATTGGTTTATATATAGATTAAAAGGCAGGCGTGGTCAGTTCCTCAGCCCCCAAATAAATACTTAGGATTGGAGGAAAAGTCAACAGTATGTCGTGTAATAATTTTCAAACCGATATCTTCATTATTTGGCAAATATAAGAATTTTAGATAAATCGAAATAGTGGGCAAAAAAGTAGGCGCAGTCAATATTTTTTTCTTTAAAAACCTAACTCAGGGTATGGCGAACGTTTGTACAAAAAATTATGCAAATTGGTCCAGCCGTTCTGAACTGATTCCATTACCAACGAACAACAATTGATATTTATATATATAGAAGATTTTGGATATTTATTCCACCTTGTAACTTCTCATGCAAGTCGTTCATGTATAGTGAGAAAATAATAGGTGATAAAAGGCATCCTTGCTTAACTCCGGAGTTGGTTTCAAAATATTCCTCAGTATTGCTGTATGTATTCTCAATAAGTTTCAGGAATTTGTATGATATGCCAAGTTGTGAGAGTTTGTATATTAGAGATTTTCGATACACGTTGTCAAAGGCTGCTTTGAATTCCACAAAATAGGTATATACCTTCTTACACTCATTAAGCTTTAAACTGACAATTGAAGGCCGATTTTACACATTATCAACAGTTGAATACCCATTCCTAAACCCGGCATGATATTCCGTAAGTATACGATATTTTTCACCCAATTGCAGAGTCTTTAATTTAGAATACCCATCATTAGCTGTGCCAAAGATTTCATGAAAGCAATTCCTCTGTAATTGGAAGGCTCGGTCATATCTCTTTTTTTATGAATGGGGAATATTACAGTTTTGATAAATGTATTATCTATCATTCCGGTATTTAAAATCTTGTTTTATCTGTTGACGGTTTGTTTATGGAAATCCTCTGTGGCGTAGATAATAAGTTCGTACGGGATTCTGTCCTCCCCCGGTGCTTTGTCCATCTTCAGTTTCTTCAAGCTACATTCAAGTTCTGCCAAACTAATTTCTCTGTTAAGTATTGGATCGGTATAAAGACTACAAATTCATCGACAAGATTTAGGATCTCTTGGGACACTGCTCATTCACAGATTCACCTAATGCATTAATGGACGTAAGATTTCCTTCCTCGTCTCCTCGTGTCCTACCATTCAGGATTAAAAGGTTGTTATTTGTGCAGAGCTCGATTAGTCGATTCCCTTTTCTGTTTATAAGCTTGTCTTTGGATTTTCTAGTTTCCAATCCTGCTACAAAAAGTTCTTGGTAGGCTTCATTTAATTCAGAATTGGTGACATTATTATCTTCGAACAGTCAACACATGTTATTAAAATCGTTTGTCCATTGAGCGGGTCTCCAATATTGAGAAATGACAGCGAATACCGTTCCCGTCTGCATAAAAAATTGGTAGGTGTGTACATTTCCATATGTTATAACCCGGTGCATTAAACCTATATTTGCAACAGTTTTACTTACTCCAAATACTACCCCACCAATCCCACGTCCATATGTGTATTCTTTAGTTGCAGGTGTGTTATATAATTTAAACCCTGGAAAGTATTTTTTAACATTTTCAAATTTATTTTCAATGAGATGGGTTTTAGTAATAATAATATCGTGTTTGTTTATGAAGGTAAAAAAGGAAGAATATAAGTATTTGTTTTCGAGGGCGTTGATGTTAAAGGAAAGAATTGTGCGACTTCGAAAGTTTATGTGGGGGGCTGCTTTTAGTTTTTTGATGAAGTTTCCGAGAGCAGATATTCGTAACTTGTATCTAAGTAAGTAATAACATCACCATAGATTTTCTGTTGAAGAGTGATATGAACTCCCAAAATAACACTTTGCTATGTGAAATACTGGAACATCTATATACCTTTGTATTCTATGTTGTTTATTGAAAAAATAAAATACTTACGAAGTTGCCGTCTCTACGTTCAGAGCCATTAACCCGTCTTCCTAAAGCAGCACTAAAACAAGTGTATGCATTGGAAGCAATGTAATTGTTGTGGACAAAAAATCCATCACTACAAAAACAAAACGTTGCTGTGAAAAAGATCTGCCAATAGAACTTGAGTCGAACCTGGAGAGTTTCTAGTGTATAATTCGCATATGCTAATTTGCAATAAGTTCGAAATATATACTACTTTCCAGAGAACGGCCCTTGTAAGCCATCATCCACATCAAATATGCCTGATGAGCCGCTTAACCAACGGCGAAACGCGTCGCATAGTGGTGAGTGTGTGATAGTGTCTATCTGGCTTTCCTTTTCACTGCAAATTTCAGATCATTAAGCTCGTCTCGAAAGAGAAAACAAACACTTAAATTATAAATACTTACTTCCGTTGAAACATTTAATACAATAACAGGTTATGGGCCTCCCTTTCCGCGTATAATTTGTTTTCTTGTGTGATTTCGCGTATAGGAAAAAGGATTAAACAATGTCGACCAATATGTAGCTGGAAAAGCTTCGTGGAAGCGAGAATTTGATGATTGGAAATTTGCATATTTTGAAATTAGGCATATTTTGAAATGAAAGGCCTTTGGAGTTCCATCCAGGGAACAGAAGAAAAGGAAGACTAGCAAATTCAAGCCAAAGCTGAACTGATATTGTTGGTGGACAAAGCGGTGTATCCCCACATACGTGAGTGCAAAAGTGCGAAAGAAATATGGACAACATTACAGGGCATATACGAAGATAGCGGTCTTATAAGGAGAGTTGGGCTCATCCAAAAGTTTTGCTCAACCAAATTAAAGGATTCTTCCAGCGTTGAAGAGTACGTGAATGAAATAATCAATTCAGCACACAAGCTAAGATCGGCCGGGCTAAATGTGGACCCGAGGAATATAAGCCAATAATTATGGGAATACAAAGTTCCGGTATTAAAATCACGGGTGAATTAATCAAATTGAAATTGCTTCAAGGCCAAAAAAAAAAAAAACGGAATCAACGGATGTGACCTTTGCTAGCAATAAGAATGTGAATAAAAATAAAGGACCTAAATGCTACAGCTGTAATCAGTATGGGCATATATATAAATTCTAAGAAGAAAGACAAAGGCAATTCAGCGATGGAAGCTATTGCTCTGGGAACGTTGAAAAATAGCGATTGGTTCTTCGATTCTGGTGCAACCGCCCATATGTGTTCCAAATCAGAATTTTTCAATGACGACTTTCCAGAAAAGAAATCTGAGGTAATTATAGCAAATAACACAAAGATGCTTGTGAATGGCGTTGGAAATGTGGATATGGTCTCTAAGGTTGGAAAGTTCAAGAAAGAAAACGTAACTTTTCGGGAAGTCCTGCATGTTCCCAATTTGTGTATTAAGTCTCAAAAATCGTAGAAAGCGAATACGAAGTTGTGTTCAACGGAAAGGGATGTAAAGTTCTGAACAAAGCTGGAGATGTCATCGTTACAGGCGAATTGATAAATGGTATGTTTCGCATGAATATCTCTAATAACAAATCTCCCATTTGTCAAGAAAAAATCAAGCAGGGTGAGTTATGGCATAAGCGAACTGGTCATACCAATAAAAAAAAGTTAAGGAAAATGTCTTCAGGTGATGTTCTAGGCGTGGACTGCGAAATAAGTGATCAAGATTGTGTTTCAAGTTTGAAGGGTAAAATATCAAGAGTGCCTTTTAAAGATCCTGGAACGAGAGCTCATGATGTTTTAGGTGTGGTGCACACAGATCTCTGTGGCCCATTGGAGGTTCCTTCAATAAGTGGATCGAAATATATGCTCACATTTATTGGCGATTTTACAAGAAAAGTTTTTGTATACTTCTTAAAAAGAAAATCGGAAGTGGCAGATAAGTTCCTGGAGTTCAAGGAATTTGTGGAGAATCAATCCAACAAAAAAAAATCAAATCCCTAAGAAGTGACAACGGAACGGAATTCTGTAATAAGCGAATGAGAACAATAATGATTCAAAATGGAATTGATCATCAAACCACCGTGTCCTATACTCCAGAACAAAATGGGATGGCTGAAATGAACAGGACAATAATAGAAAAAACGAGATGCCTTTTAATTGAATTGAAGCTGGATAAGAAGTTTTGGGCCGAAGCAGCTAATACAGCAGTACACTTTATCAATCGAACCCCTTGCAAATCCATCAAGAATATTACCCTGAAGAAGTGTGGTCGAGCAAAAAGGCATTTTTGAAATACCTTAAAGTGTTTGGATGCAAAGCCGTCATCCCAAAACAAAAGAGAAGAAAGCTCAAAAATAAAGGCAAAGAAGTCATATTTGTTGGATACTCAAATCACTCCAAGACGTACAGATTTCACGACCCAATTCGAAATCAGGTCGAGTTAAGTAGAGACGTGAAATTTTTGGAGAGTGAATTTAGTAATAAGATGATTCCAGATGATGCAAAATTTTACATTTTAAGCGGATGTGATTCAGTGGGGGAAATAGATTGCACAGACGCTGAAGTAAACCTGCCGGAATCAGATAGCGACATTAACATAAGCAACACAAGCTCCGAAGTTGTGCATGAGGAAGAAGATTCTGAGTATTACTCTGATGAAACGGATTGCTCGCCATTTGTTGGTTTTGATAATGGATCCGATAGTAATTCCGCTGGTCTACCTGAAACTAGAATCACATCGCCACAAAATTTAAGACGGTCATCAAGAACTTCGAAGCCTGTAAAAAGATATGATTACGTGTACAATGCTATAGATACAAATGAAGAACCCAAGACCATGAAAGAGGCATTAGAAGGAATCTATAAAGGGCAGTGGGAAAAGGCAATAAACGATGAATTGAAAGCTCTGAGAGAAAACAATACCTGGACTCTCACCAATTTACCAGAAAGAGAGAGCCAATTGACAGCAAATGGTGTTTTAAGATTAAACGAGACTCAAAAGGCGATATCGAGAGATTCAAGGCCAGGCTTGTAGTGAAAGGATACTCTCAGAAGTACGGTATCGATTATGAGGAAACATTTTCACCTGTTGTCCGATAATCCTCCATTCGATTGTTATTAAGCTTAGAAGTTCACCACGATTTGGATATTGACCAAATGGACGTAGTGAACGCTTTCCTTCAAAGTGATCTAACTGAGGAAATATAAATGAAATTCCTGAAGGACTTCAAAACTCCAACGGTATGGTATGCAAGTTAAATAAATCATTATACGGTCTGAAGCAAGCCAGTAGAGTTTGGAACAAGAAACTAGATGGTACATTGAAAAGAATTGGTCTGAAACAATCGAAAACAGAGCCGTGTGTTTACTTCAAGATAGATGAGGAAGAAATTGCATACGTTGCAAAACACGTAGACGACATCTTGATATTCACAAACAATGAAGAAACCAAACTTTTTATTAAGAAAAGCCTTTCAACAAATTTCAAGATGAAGGATATAGGTCAAGCTCATTATATCTTGGGAATGAGAGTAACTCGAGATCGCCAAAAAGGGATGTTATGGCTGGATCAAGAACTGTACTTTCGTAACATTCTGCAGAAATTCAACATGCTAGACTGCAACCCTATTTCGACGCCGTTAAATGTTAACCAGAAATTGTCAAGGGAGATGTGCCCATCTACCGAAGAAGAAGTAGACGAAATGAGAAAAGTTCCTTACCAAGAAGCCATTGGAAACTTACACTATGCAGCAGAAGTCAGTGGACCGGATATTTCTTATGCAGTGGGGGTTTTTTCCAGACACAACAATACACCAGGAAAAGCACATTGGCAAGCTGTCAAAATAACTATGAGGTATCTGAAAGGCACCGTTGATTTTAAGCTTCAAATTGAAAAATCTGATAAAGAATACCTGAAGGGATTTTCTGACGCTGATTGGGCTGGTGATCTAGATGAAAGATATATATATATATATATATATATATATATATATATATATATATATAGAACGAGACCTTGAGCCTGGAACAGAGACCGCAAACTAATTGCAGGAAAAACTGCTGCCGAAGAAGAATTAAAGAAAATGTTATTGTTTTAAATGTTTCAACGGAAGTAAGTAATTTTATTTTTCAATAAACAACATAGAATACAAAGGTATATTGACGTTCCAATATTTCATATAGCAAAGTATTATTTTGGGAGTTCATATCACACTTCAACACCCCCACTAGATTGTACTCCTAATGTCATAAGTTCATAACAATGAGCATGTTTCAATCTTGTCAAGGGTTTGGTAAGTACTTCTGCTACCATTCTCTGCGTTCATTTTCCAGTTCTTCCTTTAGTTCTTGATTTTCAGCTCTCAGTTGCTTCATTTCGGAGCTTATCGTACAAATTTCTGTTTTAACCTCCTCTATATCTTTCTTTGTCGATAATATTTCCAGCTTTCCATCTAGATTTGAATTGATAGTGCTGGTAATGAGATGTGAAAGCCCAGTGGATGGTGCTGGATTTTTTGTTTCTATCCCGGGAGATACCTCATTACTGTTGCGTTTTGAAGACTGAATTATAATTGTTTGCAGGGCTGCAGGTGTACGTAGCAAATTAAGAGATCAACACAAGAAAAATGTAACGAAAAAAGTTCTTAGTTGGCAACACTAATTTTGATATCGATAGTTGTTCCGAGTGCTGTTGCTTATTATCGATATTTTATCAGCCCTATTTTTGAGGGACAAGGTCAGCTGATGTTATTGTTTTGATCTTGTGGTGTTAGTGCGAACAAGAATTTTCCAGTGTAAAATTTAAAAAAATATTGCGATTTTGGGGAGAAATTGTGTATTTACTGACTCACCACGCAACGAATACAGCCAGCTTCAACTGCAAAACATGGTATTTGTCCTGGATTTTAGTATAAAGTAAAATTCAAGGTGTTGTGATGTGCTTTTCAACAGGTAATTAAGAACTTGAGTTGGAGCGGTTTCCCAGAACGTCTACTCGATATGAAAACAACAACGAATGATTTGGATATAGCTCCCAAATATATTTCCGGCCGATTTCATATATTTGATGCACCAAACACGATACGTATGTCCGACTCCAATGAAATTCGGCATGAGTGACTAAATTTGGTACAAAAATATATTTGACAAATTATATTCAAATCGGTTGAGGTTATATTCGTCGTAGGCCCCATAAAGTATATATATTCATAATCAGCATAAAATTCTAAGTCGATTTAACCATGTCCGTCTGCCTGTCTGTCTGTTGAAATCATGATAAAGCCCACATTATTTGACGTAGAGCGCCAAAATTAAGCAGAGCAATTTGTATTGTGTCTAGGATGGTTGGTATTGAAAATGAGATATATCGGTCCACGTTCTGGTCCCCATATAACGGTACCTCCCTATATTCGGTATTTTAATTTTTAATTAATTTTTAGCAGCAAAATTTTCATTTCGCATTTTTCTTAGCCTTTTGAAATTATTAGTTTAGCTTTTTTTTTTTTGTCAAAAATTTTCTTATATTTTACTACTTTCTTACAATTCTTCTTAAATATAAAAAATTAAATTACATGAAAATTTTGAACAAAATTACTATTTTAGAAGAGCAATGGTAAAAGCTAAGTACATATGAATGTGCAAACATAAACTCAACGATTTATTTTTGGATATGTGTATAAGAATATAAAAATTCATTTATAAATAATAAGATTTTTTCGAGCTTTAGGCCATTTTCGGATTTATTTTATTGATTACAATAAGATGTTCCCAATATTTCCCAATTATCAAATTGCATCTTCAGGGGCAATCTATTTTAGAAAACATAATTATTAATATCACAGCATTTTGTTAGGGGCACAATTATTTTCCAAAAACGGGAGGACAATAAAATATAAATAAACTGGTATCAAAACCGACGGCATCGAGTCGCATATTAAATTACCACTCGAAACATCCAAAACAAATGATTATTTACACTTATAAATAGAATATTGAATATTAGCGACCATAAATTCCACAAAACTAATAAAAACAAACAAGGATAAACTGCAAATAGCAACACGGACAAAAAATACACTAAAAAGTTTATTTACTAATACTAAAAGTAGAATTCATTTAAGTGAGAGACACAGCAGTATTGAATGTGATGGATTGTATATGTTGAATGTGGAAAAGTATATGTTGGTACCACAAAAAACAAATTATAAACTAGAATATCGGGACATAAATCAGACATTAAATTAAGGAACCAAAACAATATTCTAACAAGTAAAAAGAAGTAAGTTCGGCCGGGCCGAACTTTGAATACCCTCCACCATTTGGAACGAATTAGAAAATTTTCAAAAAAATAATATCCAATAAAAATTCTTTTAAAATCTTTAAAATATCTAATATAGGAAGGTGCCGATATATGGGGGGAGATACGATATTGTGGACCTATAAAGAAAAATCTATGTCTGCGTGTAAAGTACTCACAAGGAACTCCGTGTGTGGATTTTCAGACAATACGATTGGAAAATGTGGCTAAAATCATCAAAATACCGAATATCGCGGGGTACCGTTATATGGGAGCTATACGTTATTGTGGACCTAGATAGATATTTCTCTGCCGAGGTATAAAGTACACACAAGGAATTCCTTGTGTGGATTTTCAGACAATTCCGTTCAAAAATGTGGGTAAAATCATCAAAATACCGAATATCGGGGGGTACCTTTATATGGGGGCTATACGATATTTTGGACCTATATAGATAATTCTCTGCCGAGGTATAAAGTACCCACAAGGAACTCCTTGTGTGGATTTTCAGACAATACGATTGGAAAATGTGGCTAAAATCATCAAAATACCGAATATCGGGGGGTACCGTTATATGGGGGCTATACGATATCGTGGACCGATATAGCCCATCTTCGAACTTGATCTGCCTGCAGACAAAAGAGAGATCTGTGCAAAATTTTAGCTTCATATCTTAATTCGTTTAGACTGTAGCGTGATTACAACAGACGGACAGACGGACGGACAGTGCTAAATCGTCTTAGAATTTTACGCTGATCAAGAATATATATACTTTGTTGGGTCTAAAATGATTACTTCGATGAGTTACAAACGGAATGACGAACTTAATATACCCTCCATACCTTTTTTTGGTGGAGGGTATAAAAACAGCACTTGCGGAACACTGTAAACTTAACAACCACATACCAAACTTTGACAAAATACGAGTATTACAGGCGGAGAATAACCACAACAGAAGGTTAACATTGGAGATGCTGCATATAAATAACATACCAACAAACAAAAAGATCAATTACAAAAGCGGTACCGATAATGCAGCTTATTGTTATCGACACTTGACAAAGAAGAGATCGTGCAATACGTAGAAATAGTCAGTGCAATAATAACACCAGACAATGGTAGTAAAAACTACATTAGCTGTTAAGTAAATCTGGCTATTTTATGTAAATGAAAGAAATCTCTTTTTTTGGAAAATAATTGTGCCCCTAACAAAATGCTGTGATATTAATAATTACGTTTTCTAAAATAGATTGCCCCTGATGATGCAATTTGATAATTGCGAGATATTGGGAACATCTTATTGTAATCAATAAAATAAATCCGAAAATGGCCTAAAGCTCGAAAAAATCTTATTATTTATAAATCAAATAAAAAGGCCGACAAACAACCATTTCTCAGGATAATTTAAAAGTTCTTTAAATGAAATCCCGTTCAAGGAATTGTCTTCTTTTGTTATGAAGTGTATAGTTTTACGACTTAGTTACGCAGAAGTTGGAAGAGTTTTCAGTGGCATGAACCCCATAAAAGTAGAAATTAGAAATAGAATGATATTATATACTATGAATTTACTTCTTTACATTAGATGCGTATTGAAAAGGTTAAAAAAGGTTGCGAAATTTTGAAGATTACAAACGATCTCATTATAATCATCATACGGTCTCTAATTTTCAAGTAGCAAGACTTAATGCATTTTAATAAAATCATAGAAAATTTAATAACAGAATTGGACCTCCTTCGGAATAACGTTCATGGATGTGGAACCTATATTTTTTTAAAACCTATAATGTCTGAAAAAATTAATGGTTTGGACAGAAGTAGTGAATATTCTTATATAATTCGCCCTATATTGAAGCTTAAGAAAGAGAGTCATGATAATAATATTGGTTTCTCTACATTAATTGTTGTAAAAAAGATCAGAAGTGTGTCATTCATGTATTTCTTAATTCGCCTGGAATTCATTTTCAGCATTTCGGTGCAATAGACATTTTGGTATTTTTTCCCATAAAAATTTTGGGGCCCATTTTACCCGCTAGCTGTTATCCGATCGCCATAAAAAAAAATTGCTAAGTATCGGACGATAATTATGACGTGTCAGAAAACTTCCAGTTTTTGGTCCATTTGAACCCCTAAATATTTACGATCATCTCCAAAAACATCAGGCTTCTATTCTGACACTAACCCAACCGCCACGCAACATTTCGTGAGGATTGGGCTATAAGTGTGCCCTGTATATAATATCCTAACTATATAGTGCTGTAATGAGTAAAAATATTACAAAATGTAAAATTCAATATTGTAAGTCAAAATATCTCATGCGACAAAATGCAAAAATATAAGAAAATATTACAAAATCAATATTCTTATCTTTATTGGGATCCTTTCATGCAGCAGAAGACGCAAAAGCGACGACAAGGGGGGGTGAAAACTTTGTTTTTGCTGCGCAGCAAAACACTTGTGTTTTGTTATTTGTTGATGCTGTTGCGTGGAGAATGATGAATATGTTTATAAGTGCGGTTGCAAGATTTTCTAAAAGGATTTTAGTTTTATTTAATTCTTTGGTTCCTCTTCTATTAAACTTACGATCTCTTACTTACGATCTCTTTACATTTCGGTGCAATAGACATTTTGGTATTTTTTCCCATAAAAATTTTGGGGCCCATTTTACCCGCTAGCTGTTATCCGATCGCCATAAAAAAAAATTGCTAAGTATCGGACGATAATTATGACGTGTCAGAAAACTTCCAGTTTTTGGTCCATTTGAACCCCTAAATATTTACGATCATCTCCAAAAACATCAGGCTTCTATTCTGACACTAACCCAACCGCCACGCAACATTTCGTGAGGATTGGGCTATAAGTGTGCCCTGTATATAATATCCTAACTATATAGTGTTGTAATGAGTAAAAATATTACAAAATGTAAAATTCAATATTGTAAGTCAAAATATCTCATGCGACAAAATGCAAAAATATAAGAAAATATTACAAAATCAATATTCTTATCTTTATTGGGATCCTTTCATGCAGCAGAAGACGCAAAAGCGACGACAAGGGGGGGGTGAAAACTTTGTTTTTGCTGCGCAGCAAAACACTTGTGTTTTGTGTTTTGTTATTTGTTGATGCTGTTGCGTGGAGAATGATGAATATGTTTATAAGTGCGGTTGCAAGATTTTCTAAAAGGATTTTAGTTTTATTTAATTCTTTGGTTCCTCTTCTATTAAACTTACGATCTCTTACTTACGATCTCTTTACATTTCGGTGCAATAGACATTTTGGTATTTTTTCCCATAAAAATTTTGGGGCCCATTTTACCCGCTAGCTGTTATCCGATCGCCATAAAAAAAAAAATTGCTAAGTATCGGACGATAATTATGACGTGTCAGAAAACTTCCAGTTTTTGGTCCATTTGAACCCCTAAATATTTACGATCATCTCCCAAAACATCAGGCTTCTATTCTGACACTAACCCAACCGCCACCCAACATTTCGTGAGGATTGGGCTATAAGTGTGCCCTGTATATAATATCCTAACTATATAGTGTTGTAATGAGTAAAAATATTACAAAATGTAAAATTCAATATTGTAAGTCAAAATATCTCATGCGACAAAATGCAAAAATATAAGAAAATATTACAAAATCAATATTCTTATCTTTATTGGGATCCTTTCATGCAGCAGAAGACGCAAAAGCGACGACAAGGGGGGTGAAAACTTTGTTTGCTGCGCAGCTAAACACTTGTGTTTTGTTATTTGTTGATACTGTTGCGTGGAGAATGATGAATATGTTTATAAGTGCGGTTGCAAGATTTTCTAAAAGGATTTTAGTTTTATTAAATTCTTTGGTTCCTCTTCTATTAAACTTACGATCTCTTTACTTGGTTAAAAAAAGTTTTTTGTCATAGAAGTTATTTTAAAATAACTTCAGGGGAAAATATCCCAGACAAAAAACCGGTAAATAAAGTCCTAAAGTCGGGCGGGACCGACTTTATGATACCCCACACCACTTTGCTAATTTAGTAGAGCTCCACATAACAATTAAAAGATTTTATGGGAGAATTTAATCATACACGCTTTGATTATAATTGTAATTTAAAGTTCATAGGACTAAATATGCCGAAGCATTTGTATCTTTCAAATTCGGACTTGTATTGCCCATTTTGTGCAAAATTAATTTGAAATCAGATAAAAATATATATGGGAGCTATATCCAAATCTGAACCGATCTCGATAAAATTTGGCAAAGATATTTCTTAGCTGTATTTGATATATTTCCCTGAATACCGTTGTAACGGAGTGCATATTACGGCTGTGGGTAACAAATACAACAAATCGGATGAACATATATATGGGAGCTATAGCTATATCTGAAACGATCTTCACCAAATATGGCAAACTAGCTTCTAGACTCAATTCCGTCGCATGTGCCAAATTCCATCCCATTTGGGCAAATATTGACGTTTGGTGTACAATAAGGGGTAAATCAGACGAAGTTATATATGGGTACTATATCCATATATGGGAGTTATATCCAAATCTGAACCGATCTCGATAAAATTTAGCAAATATAACAAGCAAAGGTATATCCGAGTTGTTACAGAGTGCATATTACGGCTGCGGAGGACAAAAATAAAAAATCGGATGAACAGTATATATTTTGGAGCTATACATATATATATATATATATATATATATATATATATATATATATATATATATATATATATATATATATATATATATATATATATATATATATATATATATATATATATATATATATATATATATATATATATATATATATATATATATATATTTATATATATATTTATATTTTTTTACCCGCTAGCTGTTATCCGATCGCCATAAAAAAAAATTGCTACGTATCGGACGATAATTATGACGTGTCAGGAAACATCCAGTTTTTGGTCCATTTGAACCCCTAAATATTTACGATCATCTCCAAAAACATCAGGCTTTTATTCTGACACTAACCCAACCGCCACGCAACATTTCGTGAGGATTGGGCTATAAGTGTGCCCTGTATAAAATATCCTAACTATATAGTGTTGTAATGAGTAAAAATATTACAAAATGTAAAATTCAATATTGTAAGTCAAAATATCTCATGCGACAAAATGCAAAAATATAAGAAAATATTACAAAATCAATATTCTTATCTTTATTGGGATCCTTTCATGCAGCAGAAGACGCAAAAGCGACGACAAGGGGGGGGGGTGAAAACTTTGTTTTTGCTGCGCAGCAAAACACTTGTGTTTTGTTATTTGTTGATGCTGTTGCGTGGAGAATGATGAATATGTTTATAAGTGCGGTTGCAAGATTTTCTAAAAGGATTTTAGTTTTATTTAATTCTTTGGTTCCTCTTCTATTAAACTTACGATCTCTTTACATTTCGGTGCAATAGACATTTTGGTATTTTTTTCCATAAAAATTTTGGGGCCCATTTTACCCGCTAGCTGTTATCCGATCGCCATAAAAAAAAATTGCTAAGTATCGGACGATAATTATGACGTGTCAGAAAACTTCCAGTTTTTGGTCCATTTGAACCCCTAAATATTACGATCATCTCCAAAAACATCAGGCTTCTATTCTGACACTAACCCAACCGCCACGCAACATTTCGTGAGGATTGGGCTATAAGTGTGCCCTGTATATAATATCCTAACTATATAGTGCTGTAATGAGTAAAAATATTACAAAATGTAAAATTCAATATTGTAAGTCAAAATATCTCATGCGACAAAATGCAAAAATATAAGAAAATATTACAAAATCAATATTCTTATCTTTATTGGGATCCTTTCATGCAGCAGAAGACGCAAAAGCGACGACAAAGGGGGGTGAAAACTTTGTTTTTGCTGCGCAGCAAAACACTTGTGTTTTGTTATTTGTTGATGCTGTTGCGTGGAGAATGATGAATATGTTTATAAGTGCGGTTGCAAGATTTTCTAAAAGGATTTTAGTTTTATTTAATTCTTTGGTTCCTCTTCTATTAAACTTACGATCTCTTTACATTTCGGTGCAATAGACATTTTGGTATTTTTTCCCATAAAAATTTTGGGGCCCATTTTACCCGCTAGCTGTTATCCGATCCCCATAAAAAAAAATTGCTAAGTATCGGACGATAATTATGACGTGTCAGAAAACTTCCAGTTTTTGGTCCATTTGAACCCCTAAATATTTACGATCATCTCCCAAAACATCAGGCTTCTATTCTGACACTAACCCAACCGCCACGCAACATTTCGTGAGGATTGGGCTATAAGTGTGCCCTGTATATAATATCCTAACTATATAGTGTTGTAATGAGTAAAAATATTACAAAATGTAAAATTCAATATTGTAAGTCAAAATATCTCATGCGACAAAATGCAAAAATATAAGAAAATATTACAAAATCAATATTCTTATCTTTATTGGGATCCTTTCATGCAGCAGAAGACGCAAAAGCGACGACAAGGGGGGTGAAAACTTTGTTTGCTGCGCAGCTAAACACTTGTGTTTTGTTATTTGTTGATGCTGTTGCGTGGAGAATGATGAATATGTTTATAAGTGCGGTTGCAAGATTTTCTAAAAGGATTTTAGTTTTATTAAATTCTTTGGTTCCTCTTCTATTAAACTTACGATCTCTTTACTTGGTTAAAAAAAGTTTTTTGTCATAGAAGTTATTTTAAAATAACTTCAGGGGAAAATATCCCAGACAAAAAACCGGTAAATAAAGTCCTAAAGTCGGGCGGGACCGACTTTATGATACCCCACACCACTTTGCTAATTTAGTAGAGCTCCACATAACAATTAAAAGATTTATGGGAGAATTTAATCATACACGCTTTGATTATAATTGTAATTTAAAGTTCATAGGACTAAATATGCCGAAGCATTTGTATCTTTCAAATTCGGACTTGTATTGCCCATTTTGTGCAAAATTAAATTGAAATCAGATAAAAATATATATGGGTGCTATATCCAAATCTGAACCGATCTCGATAAAATTTGGCAAAGATATTTCTTAGCTGTATTTGATATATTTCCCTGAATACCGTTGTAACGGAGTGCATATTACGGCTGTGGGTAACAAATACAACAAATCGGATGAACAATATATATGGGAGCTATAGCTATATCTGAAACGATCTTCACCAAATATGGCAAACTAGCTTCTAGACTCAATTCCGTCGCATGTGCCAAATTCCATCCCATTTGGGCAAATAGTGACGTTTGGTGTACAATAAGGGGTAAATCGGACGAAGTTATATATGGGTACTATATCCATATATGGGAGTTATATCCAAATCTGAACCGATCTCGATAAAATTTAGCAAAGGTATTTCTGAGTTGCATTTGATATATTTTACCAAATATTGTTGTTACAGAGTGCATATTACGGCTGCGGAGGACAAATATAACAAGCAAAGGTATATCCGAGTTGTTACAGAGTGCATATTACGGCTGCGGAGGACAAAAATAAAAAATCGGATGAACAGTATATATTTTGGAGCTATACATACATATATATATATATATATATATATATATATATATATATATATATATATATATATATATATATATATATATATATATATATATATATATATATATATATATATATATATATATATATATATATATATATATATATATATTTATATATATGAACCGATTTCGATCAAATTTGGCATTATTATTTTCAGGCCTAATTTGGTTGTATGAGCAAAATACAATACAATTCGGGCTGATATTACACGTTTAGTGCACAATATATATATATATATATATATATATATATATATATATATATATATATATATATATATATATATATAATATATATATATATATATATATATATATATATATATATATATATATATATATATATATATATATATATATATATATATATATATATATATATATATATATATATATATATATATATATATATATATATATATATATATATATGTATATATATATATATATATATACTAGCTGAACCCGGTGCGCTTCGCTACCCCTTTTGATTTTATATGCATTCAAAATTTTATTTGCGAATATATGTTGGTTAAAAAAAAACAAATTTATAATTAAAAAAAAAATATTGCACTACTTTAATGCGTAAATATACAAAACCATTAGAAAAACAGTAACATGACATACATACACGAAGGGTTTGTCCTTCGGATTTATTTATTTCATAGCAAATACCAAGCGTGCAGTAAACTGCAATCTTTTGAAGTTGAGTGGCATTTCTGTTGCAATTAATGAATTCGAGATAGCAACATACTTCGCCGTAATAAGCGTATTTCAAATTAATTGTTGTGTTGTTTTTTAGTGTTAGCCTAAGGCGTTGTGGGTCAATGGTTCTTATTAAAATCATATCCCAATCTGATACGATTTAAATATAATTTTAAAAAAATTACATTTACACCAAATTCCGCCACACCTTTCATATTTCATTGAAATTGGTGCGTCAAATACGTGAAATCGGCCGAGAATATATATATGGGAGCTGTATCCAAATCTTAACTAATTTCCAATTAATTTGTCACATTTATTATTGTAACCACACATATGTTAGCTATTCCCAAACCTCAACTGATTTCAATTAAATTTGGCAATTTTTTCTGGTGCCAGATTTCGTCTTTCTCGCTTTGGGTGCATCAAATATGTGAAATCGGCTGAGTATATATATGGGAGCTATAATTAAATCTGAGCGTATTTGAATATAATTTGTCAAATTTACTTTTGTACCAAATTTAGCCACTCATGCCGAATTTCATTGGAATCGGAAATACGTATCGTGTTTTGTGCATCAAATATGTGAAATCGGCGGAAAATATATATGGGAGCTATATCCAAATCTGAACCGATTTCAATATAATTTGAAAAATTCATTTTTGCTCCCGATTCCGTTACTTATTTTAAATTTCATTAAATTTGGACATACATATCTTATTTGGTCCACCAAATACATGAAATCGGCCGAAAATATATATGGGAGCTATATCCAAATCTGAACCGATTTCAATATAATTTGACAAATTTATTTTCGGATCAAATCCCGTCACATATTCCAAATTTCATTGGAATCGAACATTCATATTGTGTTTGAGGCATCAAATGAACGAAATCGGTCGAAAATATATATGGGAGCTATATCCAAATCTGAACCGATTACAATATAATTTAGCAAACTTATTTTTGTTCCAAATTCCGTTACACATTCCAAATTTGTAGACTGTATCTTTAACCGATCAATAGATATGTGCATATAAAATCTAAATTTTTGGGAGGTACCTCCGATTCTGATGCTATATCTCCAGTTCCAAGTGGAAATTCAAAAATGTATATAGCCTATGTTACTTTCAGGCGATGTTGCAGTATATATGGAAATTTTCAGAAAAATCTATTCAGCAGTTTTCGAGTCCATAAATTACAAACAAACAAACAAACAAACAAACGTACAAACATTTTCCTCTTTTATATATATATATATATATATATATATATATATATATATATATATATATATATATATATATATATACATATGAACCGATTTCGATCAAATTTGGCATTATTATTTTCAGGCCTAATTTGGTTGTATGAGCAAAATACAATACAATTCGGGCTGATATTACACGTTTGGTGCACAATAAAAGGCAAATCGGATGAAGATATATATGGGAACTATATCTAATTTTCTACCGATTATCTCTAATTTCAGTAGTGTTCGTCCTTGGGCCAAACAAATGTTGTTTGCAAAATTTCATCTCAATCGGATAAAAAATGCGACTTGCATTTTGTTCACAAGAATACATGGACAGACGGACGGACGGACTGACATGCATAAATAAACTTAGAAAGCGATTCTATGGAGATCCTCAAAAGTAACTATGGGTCTATCTCGCTTCCTTCTCCATGTTACAAACAACTGCACAAAGACATCATATCCTTACCACTATGTGGTGTAGGATATAACAAGGGAACTGATGACGATTGGTGGCTCTTTCCGAAACCTAGGTATTCCCTGCCTTATCCCATGGTAAACATTACCATCGCTTTCCAAAAATAAACAAACATCGTTTTATAAAAACAACAATAAAGGGATTAAGCCTGACCATTTTGCAACACCAAGCTATGGTATCCCGAACAAATAAGCCAACACTGTTCATATATATTAAATATATATACTTCGATACAAACATATACCGTGGGGAGCAAAAGTGATTCCATGTTCAGCATAAAACGTAAACCAATGAACCAAATGAAACAAACTTTTTCTACCGGAATACTTATTTTATTAGTAACAAATATACTTAAATACTACAATAATACAATAAGAAATGTAAGAGATAGAAATAAAACAAGTAAAAAAGCAGTAAGTTCGGCCAAGCCGAACTTTGAATACCCTCCACCATTTGGAACGAATTAAAAAATTTTCAAAAAAAAAAAAATAAAATCCATTAAAAATTCTTTTAAAATCTTTAAAATATCTAATATAGGAAGGTGCCGATATGGGGTGATATACGATATTGTGGACCTATAAAGACAAATCTATGTATGCGTGTAAAGTACTCACAAGGAGCTCCTTGTGTGGATTTTCAAAATACCGAATATCGCGAGCTATCGTTCTATGGGAGCTATACGTTATCGTTAACCTATACAGAGAATTCTCTGTCGGGGGGTAAAGTGCTCACAAAGAACCCCTTATGTACAAAGAACCCCTTGTGACTATTCCGTTGAAAAATATGGCTAAAAACATCAAAATACCGAATATCGGGGGTACCGTTATATGAGGGCTATACGATATCGTTGACCTATATAGATAATTCTCTGCCGAGGTATAAAGTACCCACAAGGAACTCCTTGTGTGGATTTTCAGACAATTCCGATGAAAAATGTGGGTAAAATCATCAAAATACCGAATATCGGGGGTACCGTTATTTGGGGGATATACGATATCGTGGACCTGTATAGACAATTCTCTCTCAGGGGGTGAAGTACTCACAAGGAACTACTTGTGTGGATTTTAAGACAATTCCATTGAAAAGTGTGTCTAACATCATCAAAATACCGAATATCGGGGGTACAGTTATATGGGGGATATACTATTTCGTGGACCTATATAGACAATTCTTTTTGAGGGGGTAAAATGTCCACAAGGAACTCCTTGTGTGGATTTTCAGACAATTCTGATGAAAATATGGCTAAAAACATCAAAGTACCGAATATCGGGGGTACCGTTATATGAGGGCTATACGATATCGTGGACCTATATAGATAATTCTCTGCCGAGGTATAAAGTACCCACAAGGAACTCAAGGATATTCGGTATTTTGATGATTTTACCCACATTTTTCAACGGAATTGTCTGAAAATCCACACAAAGAGTTCCTTGTGGGTACTTTATACCTCGGCAGAGAATTATTTATATAAGTCCACAATATCGTATACCCCCCATATAACGGTACCCCCCGATATTCGGTATTTTGACGATTTTACCCACATTTTTCAACGGAATTGTCTGAAAATCCACACAAGGAAAATCCACATTTTCCAACGGAATTGTCTGAAAATCCACACAAGGAGTTCCTTGTGGGTACTTTATACCTCGGCAGAGAATTATCTATATAGGTCCACAATATCGTATAGCCCCCATATAACGGTACCTCCCGATATTCGGTATTTTGATGATTTTACCCACATTTTTGAACGGGATTGTCTGAAAATCCACACAAGAAGTTCCTTGTGGGTACTTTATACCTCGGCAGAGAATTATCTATATAGGACCACAATATCGTATAGCCCCCATATAACGGTACCCCCAGATATTCGGTATTTTGCTGATTTTACCCACATTTTTGAACGGAATTGTTTGAAAAACTACACAAAGAGTTCCTTGTGGGTACTTTATACCTCGGCAGAGAATTATCTATATAGGTCCACAATATGGTATAGCCCCCATATAACGGTACCCCCCGATATTCGGTATTTTGATGATTTTACCCACATTTTTCAACGGAATTGTCTGAAAATCCACAAAAGGAGTTCCTTGTGGGTACTTTATACCTCGGCAGAGAATTATCTATATAGATCCACGATATTGTATAGCCCTCATATAACGGTACCCCCGATATTCGGTATTTTAATGTTTTTAGCCATATTTTTCAACGGAATGGTCACAAGAGGTTCTTTGTACACAAGGGGTTCTTTGTGAACACTTTACCCACCAATTATAGGTTAACGATAACGTATAGCTCCCATATAACGGTACCCCGCGATATTCGGTATTTTGATTATTTTAGCCACATTTTCCAATCGTATTGTCTGAAAATCCACACACGGAGTTCCTTGTGAGAACTTTACAGACATGGACATAGATTTGTCTTTATAGGTCCACAATATCGTATATCCCCCGTATAACTGTAACCTCCGATATTCGGTATTTTGATGATGTTAGCCACGCTTTTCAATGGAATTGTCTTAAAATCAACACAAGTAGTTCCTTGTGAGTATTTCACCCCTGAGAGAGAATTTCTTTACAGGTCCACGATATCGTATATCCCCCATATAACGGTACCTCCCGATATTCGGTATTTTATGATTTGACCCACATTTTTCATCGGAATTGTCTGAAAATCCACACAAGGAGTTCCTTGTGGGTACTTTATACCTCGGCAGAGAATTATCTATATAGATCCACGATATTGTATAGCCCTCATATAACGGTACCCCCGATATTCGGTATTTTAATGTTTTTAGCCATATTTTTCAACGGAATGGTCACAAGAGGTTCTTTGTACACAAGGGGTTCTTTGTGAACACTTTACCCACCAACAGAGAATTCTCTATATAGGTTAACGATAACGTATAGCTCCCATATAACGGTACCCCGCGATATTCGGTATTTTGATTATTTTAGCCACATTTTCCAATCGTATTGTCTGAAAATCCACACACGGAGTTCCTTGTGAGAACTTTACAGACATGGACATAGATTTGTCTTTATAGGTCCACAATATCGTATATCCCCCCATATATCGGCACCTTCCTATATTAGATATTTTAAAGATTTTAAAAGAGTTTTTATTGGATTTTATTTTTTTGAAAATTTTCTAATTCGTTCCAAATGGTGTAGGGTATTCAAAGTTCGGCTTGGCCGAACTTACTGCTTTTTTACTTGTTGAGTCTAAAATGATTATTTCGATGAGTTACAAACGGAATGACGAACTTAATATACCCTCCATACCTTTTTTGGTGGAGGGTATAAAAAACAGAAGGCATGTACTCAGTTTTGCACCTTTTATGAAAAATTATTAAGAAATACCAAATTAATATTTGGTCCAAAGACCCTTATTCTCTATTACATTTTTTATGCGCCAGGCATACTCTCAACTAGGTTCTGTATAATTTCTTTTGGAATTTGGTTCCATTCAATCTCCACGCGTCTCCAGAGTTCGTCAAGGTTGCATGGGGCCGATTGATACTGCCCGAGCCGTCGCTTCACAATTGACCATAAGTTTTCAATTGAATTGAGGTCGGGACTTTGAGCTGGCCACTCCATGACCTTAAAATTTTGTTTTGCCAACCATTCTTTGACAATTTTCGCTGTGTGCTTTGGAATCCCCTCCTGTTGGAAAGTGATTTCTCCTTCAGAATAGGCACTTTTATCAAGAAAATTGTGAGTTCTCTTTTCGCATTATCCCATCAATTTTGTGCAACGGCCCAACGTGCCACCATGTGAAGCACCCCCAAGCCATTATATTTCCTCCTCCATGCTTTACGGTTTGCTTTACATGATGTCTCTGAAGCTTGTCACCGGGTCTATGCCAATAATACTGCTTTCCACCCGACTGGGAACGGTTAAACTTGGATTCGTCCGACCAGATAACACATTTCCAGTCTTCTATAGTCCAGTTCTTGTGTGTCTTTGCAAATTTTAACCGAGCTCTAACAGTTTTCTCGGATAGAGCTGGTTTATTTTTTTTCAACAGAGGCGACATATCCAATACTTCCCAGTGCTCTTCTAGCTGTCCATCGACTTACGGTTTTATTTAACTCCTTAGAAGCCTCTTTTGGTGTTAAAAGCTTATCCTTCCTCATGTTGGACATCATAAGTCGAGCATCAGAGTCCGTTAGAAGGCGGCGGCGACCATTCAACACGCTTTCGGAACAAACATTTTGTCTTTTTTTCACCTTGACCACCACTGACTGACTAATTTTCAGCTTCTCAGCAATTGTGCGTGTCGAACAACTAAGAAATGTGCGACTTATGACAACGAATAATGAATAAAAAAGACATAAAACGGTAAATCTGGAAGTATTTTGCTGATAAGAAAACAGGGAGAGCAAAAACAAGTGCGAATAAGAGGAAGGTGCAAAACTGAGTACATGCCTTTTGTTTTTGATTTTTTTTCCTATTTCTTACATTTCTTCTTGTATTATTGCAGTATTTAGGTGTTTTCTTACAAATTGAATAAGTAATCGAGAGAAAAAAAGTTTGTTTCATTTGGTTCATTGGCTTACGTTCTATGAGCTGATGAACATGCTTATGTTGAACATGTAATCACTTTTGCTCCCCACTGTATATACTTATTCCAAAGCATATATTTACTTGCTTCTAAGCATATTTTTACTTACATCTAAGCATATACATACTTGGATCAATCATATATGTGTTTGTATTGAAGTATATAAGTTAACACACAATAAGTTGTTAATCCAATAAAGTATAGTTTCTTTTATTAATAATTATTCCAAAGCAATCAATTCTCATGAATCTGCACTGCAGACGTTTGTCTGCTCCAAATATTTTCCCAACATCAAATTCCGATTAATTTTAATGGACCCAAAAAATGCATTTCCGGTAGTTGACTTCGTCAACCCATGCAATGCTTTACGCGTGTAGACGAAATTAATAAGAATTGTTTTCGGTAACAGCAACTAAATTTTAAACAACAGAGTGGCATGATTTCATGGAGAATAATTTTGTTAAATAGGCAAAATTGATTTTAATAAATAGAAAAATCGTGGTTTTAATAATAAAAGCGGCAGTAAGTTCAATTTCGATAATTGCAACTTACAGGATCAAAAGTAGTCCGCGATCCTTTTGATAAAGTGACGCGTAATAAATACAGCGGTAAGTGCAATTTCGATAATTGCAACTTACAGGATAACATTAAATCGCGAGCCCTTTTTGACAAAGTGTCGCGTAAGGATCACGTTGATCCAAATTTTTTTTGATACCTTATCGCGTAAGGATCTAACTGGCGCCCGAGCGAATCAGTGTCGCGTAAAGAGTGAAGAAACGGCCTTAGTACAAATTGGGAAAAGGACGCGTTGCACGCTAGCCACTTCACCCGCGATAAATAATAAACAAATAAATAAGAACATTTTTTAAAAGAACAACATACATTGATATGTAAAAAAAACAACAAGTGAAATTTTTAAAATTCTGTTGAAGACAGACGAAACGTGTTAAAAAAAAAAAAAAAAAAAAAAAAAAAAACAAAAGTTTTACTAAAGCTAAAAAAAGCCGATTCAAAACAAAAATACGTTTTTATTTTAAGGATAACTCGAATAAAGTGTCAAAACACCAAGTGTAATTATTAAGTTGTTAAAGGAAAAACGTATACTAAAAAGTAAGAAAAAATGAGTGAAGTTATTAACATTTAGTTGGATAAGAATCCCATAAAAATCATTTACAAAAAAAATCTAAATTAACTTATTTGTGAACTCAAAAAATCACAATCTGTGAATGACCAAAAACCAAAATACAAAGTGTTTGAAAAAAAATGAAAATATTTCCAAAATAAATATACGAAGAGTGTTGAAAAAAATAAAACATTTTTATATTGTAAAAAAATAAATTTGCAAATTGGTGAAAACATCAAAACAAAATTACATAAATTGGTTGAAAAAAAATTAAAAAAAAATAATTTTCCAAAATACATTAAAAACTGTTCTATAAAACTAAGAACTTGAAAAGTGCTTTCTGTGACCCCACAACACAAACTTCCCAATCTAAGAAGAAATCTTGCAGCTACGAAAAGGATCAACAAAGTTTGAGCCCCACAATGGATGACCAATAACATCGTTACAATAGAAGGACCTACCAACATGACATCTTTAAACCTGCTATTACTATTGTAAGTTATTTTTATATTTATAATAAATTATAAATAGACATAAAATAACCGCATAAAACATACAAAATATTTGTAAACTATATTAAAAAAAAGAAGCACTTTATACTTAAATACAAATACAATTTCAATACCCTTGTTAAAAATAAACTTAATTCGTTTAAAACGTTGTAAAAAATACAAAAGTTAAATTTAAAAATAAATAATTCTTAAATTGCATCTGAATAGAATTATTTTTAAAATAAAATGGCAAATCCTAACAACCTAGTCCTTCCCATCCCCCAAACCAATCTAACAGACCTGAACCAGGACAGATAAACTTAACAGACCTTAGGAATATTATATTAGAAATAGTCAATAGTCAGTTACCTCACGTACTACAAGCTACATTAAATCCGAACGCAATTCAGACAAACGCAGTCGATCAAACCATTGACGCGGAACACGTAGGCAGTATAAGTGACCTAGATAAGATCCCCGATGTTGTCAAATGTCTGAGGGAATTTTCAGGGAAACCAGGAGAGTTTAACTCTTGGAGAAAGAGCGTGGAAAGAATTTTAAAAATATATGAAAACCTGAAAGGTACTCCAAAGTACTACGGTATTTGAACATAATTAGAAATAAAATTGTAGGTAATGCGGACATAGCATTGGAGTCATACAACACTCCTTTAGATTGGCCAGCAATTTCCAAGTGCCTTACTCTACACTACGCCGACAAACGAGATGTATCCACATTAGAACACCAGATGACAGGTCTAATTCAAGGGAACTCCACAGTACAGGAATTTTATCAGGCAGTTTATTCACACCTATCCTTGATGCTGAACAAACTAAGAGGTTTAGAAGCTGGAAATGAGGCTCTAAGTCTACTAACACAAACTTATAGGAGCAAAGCCCTCGATACGTTTATTAGAGGATTAAATGGCGACCTACCAAGATTACTAGGAATGAGAGAACCAGCGGATTTACCCCAGGCTCTTCATTTATGTCTCAAATTAGAAACCAAAAATTCCGTACTAACCATGCCCAAAATCAAAATATTCAACCAATTAAAAAAAAGCTATTATCAAACAACTCCGTCTCAAAGATATAATTTTCAAAGGAACAAATATCAGTTCAATCCAAACATAGCCTACATACCTAACCCACAAAATATTCCTAAAATGAACAATAATTATAATATGGGTATTCCAAGTTTCGGCCACCCAAGACAGCCTCCACCACGCCCACCGGCACCAAAGCCAGCGGAGCCAATGGATGTTGATCGCAGTATTCGATCGCAACAAATCAATTACGCAAATAGAACAACTCAAAACTAATTCTTAGGTAAAAGACCACCCAATCCACCGTCAAAACAAAACGTTAGTCCACCGAAAGCCCAACGAACATTCCATATAAATACAGATACAGGAGATACATTCGAGCCCGACAACATTAGTTACGAAGATTATTCTGAAGAACATACACAACAAAATTACGACCAAGATCCGGAAAACTATTTCAATGACTCTTATCTAGAAAATAATATACCAAACTATGAAGCAGATTCCGAACTTGATGACATTCATTTTTAGAATGACAAACTCATCGCTTCCATATTTTGAGTGTCGGACGAAGAGCGGGAAAATCTTAAGAATCTTGATTGACACGGGATCTAGTAAAAACTACATCCAACCGGACTTAGTAAAAAAATAATTCCAAATGAAATTCCATTCTTTGCAAAATCTGTTGCAGGTGATGTAAAAATCGCATCACACACGTACATAAACCTTTTCAAACTAGACGACAAACTTAAAATCTATCTAATGCCTAGTCTAAAATCCTTCCATGGCATTCTAGGTAATGATAGTCTAAAAGCCTTAGACGCAGTTATTTACACAACTTCAACTTAAGCTACATGCCAGTCAAAGTGTAAATACTATAAAATTACGAGATGACCATATGAACCCCAGGCAAATGAAAGCCATGAATTGTTTAATAGATAAATTCTCTAACCTATTCGCAGAGCCAGACGAAAAATTAACTTACACAACCAAAGTAGTTGGAGAGATCCGTACATCAAATGATTCTCCAGTGTATACCAAATTCTACCCTTACCCCGGCTTCATTAAAACGAGAAGTCGAAATGCAAGTAGAAAAACTTTTAAGCGATGGAATCATACAACCATCAAGATCACCATACAATTCACCTGTATGCATAGTTGATAAAAAACCTGATTCCCAGGGAAACAAACAATATAGAATGGTCATAGACTACAGAAAACTAAATTCCGTTACAATTTCAGATAGATATCCAATTCCTTAGATATCCGATGTTTTAGGAAAATTAGGAAATAGCAAATTCTTTTCTGTCTTAGACTTAAAAAACGGATTCCACCAAATTCCATTAAAAAGCTCTGATGTAGAATAAAACGGCATTTTCTCTAAATAATGGTAAATACGAGTTCACTCGCTTACCATTTGGTTTAAAAAATGCGCCGTCGATATTTCAACGAGCTCTAGATGACATTCTCCGCGAACATATAGGGAGAATATGCTACGTATATATCGATGATATAGTTATATACAGCAAATCTGAAGATGACCATATTCGGGATATTCATAATGTCTTCAAAACTTTAGAAGAAGCTAATATGAAAGTCCAATTGGACAAATGTCATTTCTTTAAACAAGAGGTAGAATTTCTCGGATTTATAATATCCGAAGCAGGTATAAAAACCAACCCCAAAAAAGTGGAAGCTATTGCAAACTTTCCACAACCCAGAACTATTAAAGAACTTCGATCCTTCCTATGCCTTGCGGGATATTATCGCCGTTTTATAAAAGATTATGCAAAATTGGCAAAACCGCTGACGTCACTTTTGAGAGGTGAAGAGTGTCGAATATCGAAAAGACAATAGTCTAAAATTTCTATAGAGTTTAATGCAAAGGCGGTAGAAGCTTTTACAAAGATAAAAAATTCCTTAATATCAAGAGATATTTTGTTATACTATCCAAATTATGAGAAGCCCTTCGAGCTAACAACTGATTCCTAAGATTATGCTCTCGGAGCAGTTTTGTCTCAAGGAGACAAGCCCATTACATTTATATCAAGAACTCTGAATAAAGCAGAAGAACATTACGCTGCGAATGAAAAGGAGATGCTTGCTATTATATGGGCCCTTAACAGTCTTAGAAATTTTCTATATGAAGCGGCAAAAGTGAAAATATACACAGACCACCAGCCACTCACCTATGCCCTAAGTAATAAAAACAACAATAGCTAAATGAAGCGATGGAAAGCCATATTGGAAGAATATGACTATGAACTCTTTTATAAACCTGGAAAGAGTAATGTAGTGGCAGATGCCCTTTCCAGAGTGCCTGAAGTGTCGCAAGTTAATTCTATGTCGGAAATGACGCATAGTGACGATAGTTCCTCACATAATCTTATTTATAGTGTCGAAGCTCCAATAAACGTTTTTAAAAATCAAATAATCTTTGACCCTAACGCAACAAACTCCTATAAATTTGATATTGTATTCCCCTGAACAGCTAATCCAAATTTTGAAAAAAAAAATTAAATCCCTCTGTAATAAATGGCATCAAAGCACCCGGAACATTAATGGGAAAAATTCAAGAAATTTTTCCACAACACTTTGCAAAATATCGTATTAGATTACTAGCCTCCAAGTAGAAGATATTAAAGACAATACCCAGCAGGATGAAATAATTATCAGCAAGAATCTTGATTGGCACGGGATCTAGTAAAAATTACACCCAACCGAACTTAGTAAAAAAAATAATTCCAAATGAAATTCCATTCTTTGCAAAATCTGTTGCAGGTGATGTAAAAATCGCATCACACACGTACATAAACCTTTCAAACTAGACGACAAACTCAAATTCTATCTAATGCCTAGTCTAAAATCCTTCCATGGCATTCTAGGTAATGACAGTCCTAAAAGCCTTAGACGCAGTTATTTACACTAATAAAAATTACATGATCGTTCGCAAGCATTCGAAGGTTCAACTTAAGCAACATGCCAGTCAAAGTGTAAATACTATAAAATTACGAGATGACCATATGAACCCCAGGCAAATGAAAGCCATGAATTGTTTAATAGATAATTCTCTAACCTATTCGCAGAGCCAGACGAAAAATTAACTTACACAACCAAAGTAGTTGGAGAGATCCGTACATCAAATGATTCTCCAGTGTATACCAAATTCTACCCTTACCCCGGCTTCATTAAAACGAGAAGTCGAAATGCAAGTAGAAAAGCTTTTAAGCGATCACCATACAATTCACCTGTATGGATAGTTGATAAAAAAACCTGATTCCCAGGGAAATAAACAATATAGAATGGTCATAGACTACAGAAAACTAAATTCCGTTACAATTTCAGATAGATATCCAATTCCTGAGATATCCGATGTTTTAGGAAAATTAGGAAATAGCAAATTCTTTCTGTCTTAGACTTAAAAAGCGGATTCCACCAAATTCCATTAAAAAGCTCTGATGTAGAAAAAACTGCATTTTCTATAAATAATGGTAAATACGAGTTCACTCGCTTACCATTTGGTTTAAAAAATGCGCCGTCGATATTTCAACGAGCTCTCGATGACATTCTCCGCGAACATATAGGGAGAATATGCTACGTATATATCGATGATATAGTTATATACAGCAAATCTGAAGATGACCATATTCGGGATATTCATAATGTCTTCAAACTTTAGAAGAAGCTAATATGAAAGTCCAATTGGACAAATGCCATTTCTTTAAACAAGAGGTAGAATTTCTCGGATTTATAATATCCGAAGCAGGTATAAAAACCAACCCCAAAAAAGTGGAAGCTATTGCAAACTTTCCACAACCCAGAACTATTAAACTTCGATCCTTCCTAGGCCTTGCGGGATATTATCGCCGTTTTATAAAAGATTATGCAAAATTGGCAAAACCGCTGACGTCACTTTTGAGAGGTGAAGAGGGTCGAATATCGAAAAGACAATAGTCTAAAATTTCTATAGAGTTTAATGCAAAGGCGGTAGAAGCTTTTACAAAGATAAAAAATTCCTTAATATCAAGATATATTTTGTTATACTATCCAAATTATGAGAAGCCCTTCGAGCAAACAACTGATGCCTCAGAATATGCTCACGGAGCAGTTTTGTCTCAAGGAGACAAGCCCATTACATTTATATCAAGAACTCTGAATAAAGCAGAAGAACATTACGCTGCGAATGAAAAGGAGATGCATGCTATTATATGGGCCCTTAACAGTCTTAGAAATTTTCTATATGGAGCGTCAAAAGTGAAAATATACACAGACCACCAGCCACTCACTTATGCTCTAAGTAATAAAAACAACAATAGCAAAATGAAGCGATGGAAAGCCATATTGGAAGAATATGACTATGAACTCTTTTATAAACCTGGAAAGAGTAATGTAGTGGCAGATGCCCTTTCCAGAGTGCCTGAAGTGTCGCAAGTTAATTCTATGTCGGAAATGACGCATAGTGACGATAGTTCCTCACATAATCTTATTTATAGTGTCGAAGCTCCAATAAACGTTTTAAAAATCAAATAATCTTTGACCCTAACGCAACAAACTCCTATAAATTTGATATTGTATTCCCCTGAACAGCTAATCCAAATTTTGAAAAAAAATTAAATCCCTCTGTAATAAATGGCATCAAAGCACCCGGAACATTAATGGGAAAAATTCAAGAAATTTTTCCACAACACTTTGCAAAATATCGTATTAGATTTACTAGCCTCCAAGTAGAAGATATTAAAGACAATACCCAGCAGGATGAAATAATTATCAGCAAGAATCTTGATTGGCACGGGATCTAGTAAAAACTACATCCAACCGAACTTAGTAAAAAAAATAATTCCAAATGAAATTCCATTCTTTGCAAAATCTGTTGCAGGTGATGTAAAAATCGCATCACACACGTACATAAACCTTTTCAAACTAGACGACAAACTCAAATTCTATCTAATGCCTAGTCTAAAATCCTTCCATGGCATTCTAGGTAATGACAGTCTAAAAGCCTTAGACGCAGTTATTTACACTAATAAAAATTACATGATCGTTCGCAAGCATTCGAAGGTTCAACTTAAGCAACATGCCAGTCAAAGTGTAAATACTATAAAATTACGAGATGACCATATGAACCCCAGGCAAATGAAAGCCATGAATTGTTTAATAGATAAATTCTCTAACCTATTCGCAGAGCCAGACGAAAAATTAACTTACACAACCAAAGTAGTTGGAGAGATCCGTACATCAAATGATTCTCCAGTGTATACCAAATTCTACCCTTACCCCGGCTTCATTAAAACGAGAAGTCGAAATGCAAGTAGAAAAGCTTTTAAGCGATGGAATCATACAACCATCAAGATCACCATACAATTCACCTGTATGGATAGTTGATAAAAAACCTGATTCCCAGGGAAATAAACAATATAGAATGGTCATAGACTACAGAAAACTAAATTCCGTTACAATTTCAGATAGATATCCAATTCCTGAGATATCCGATGTTTTAGGAAAATTAGGAAATAGCAAATTCTTTTCTGTCTTAGACTTAAAAAGCGGATTCCACCAAATTCCATTAAAAAGCTCTGATGTAGAAAAAACTGCATTTTCTATAAATAATGGTAAATACGAGTTCACTCGCTTACCATTTGGTTTAAAAAATGCGCCGTCGATATTTCAACGAGCTCTCGATGACATTCTCCGCGAACATATAGGGAGAATATGCTACGTATATATCGATGATATAGTTATATACAGCAAATCTGAAGATGACCATATTCGGGATATTCATAATGTCTTCAAAACTTTAGAAGAAGCTAATATGAAAGTCCAATTGGACAAATGCCATTTCTTTAAACAAGAGGTAGAATTTCTCGGATTTATAATATCCGAAGCAGGTATAAAAAGCCAACCCCAAAAAAGTGGAAGCTATTGCAAACTTTCCACAACCCAGAACTATTAAACTTCGATCCTTCCTAGGCCTTGCGGGATATTATCGCCGTTTTATAAAAGATTATGCAAAATTGGCAAAACCGCTGACGTCACTTTTGAGAGGTGAAGAGGGTCGAATATCGAAAAGACAATCGTCTAAAATTTCTATAGAGTTTAATGCAAAGGCGGTAGAAGCTTTTACAAAGATAAAAAATTCCTTAATATCAAGATATATTTTGTTATACTATCCAAATTATGAGAAGCCCTTCGAGTAAACAACTGATGCCTCAGATTATGCTCACGGAGCAGTTTTGTCTCAAGGAGACAAGCCCATTACATTTATATCAAGAACTCTGAATAAAGCAGAAGAACATTACGCTGCGAATGAAAAGGAGATGCATGCTATTATATGGGCCCTTAACAGTCTTAGAAATTTTCTATATGGAGCGGCAAAAGTGAAAATATACACAGACCACCAGCCACTCACTTATGCTCTAAGTAATAAAAACAACAATAGCAAAATGAAGCGATGGAAAGCCATATTGGAAGAATATGACTATGAACTCTTTTATAAACCAGGAAAGAGTAATGTAGTGGCAGATGCCCTTTCCAGAGTGCCTGAAGTGTCGCAAGTTAATTCCATGTCGGAAATGACGCATAGTGACGATAGTTCCTCACATAATCTTATTTATAGTGTCGAAGCTCCAATAAACATTTTTAAAAATCAAATAATCTTTGACCCTAACGCAACAAACTCCTATAAATTTGATATTGTATTCCCAACCATCCACAGGCATACACTTCCAGAAACCGATTATACCCCTGAACAGCTAATCCAAATTTTGAAAAAATACTTAAATCCCTCTATAATAAATGGCATCAAAGCACCCGAAACATTAATGGGAATAATTCAAGAAATTTTTCCACAACACTTTGCAAAATATCGTATTAGATTTACTAGCCTCCAAGTAGAAGATATTAAAGACAATACCCAACAGGATGAAATAATTATCAGCACACACAAAAGAGCTCACAGAAATGCCAGAGAAAATAAAATACAGATTCTCGAAAAATATTATTTTCCCAGTATGAACAGTAAAATTAACAGAATCGTCAAGCAATGTACTACTTGCAAAGAAAACAAATATGACAGGCATCCTCCGAAACCTGAACTAAAGGAAACACCAATACCCTCATATCCTGGAGAAATCCTCCATATTGATATTTTTAAAACGGAAAATAAACTTGTCCTCACAGCTTTTGATAAATTCTCAAAATACGCACAGGGCAAAATTATTATGTCAAGAGCTATTGAACATGTAAAAGAATGTTGTTATGTATGTTACAAGATCAATTGAATATAGAAATCTACAAAGCTCCACCATATACGAGTGTTGTGAACGGTCTGGTTGAACGATTTCACTCCACCTTAGCTGAAATTATGCGTTGCCTTCGAACTGAACGGACATATCCTACCTTTATAGAACTTTTAGATAGAGCAATTTATGAATACAATTACACATACATAGCACAACAGGACAAAGACCACTCGAAGTATTTTCGGACGACGAGTTAGCATAGACCCCGAAATGTATGACAAAGCGAGACAAGATAATATTCAAAGATTACGAGACAAACAGATAACTGACCTTAAAAACCATAATAAAAAACGAGAACCAATCAAACAATTTGACCCAGGTGATGAAATTTATGTAAAAATCCATAAGCGTTTAGGGACTAAATTGTCTCCAAGATTTAGAAAAGAAATAGTAAAAGAAAATAACACTACAACAATACTTACAGAATCAGGAAAAATAGTACATAAAAGCAACATCAAAAACTGACTTCATTTTTATATATTTCTTTTACAGAACATTAACATTTCACTACACTTCTTCACAAAGCAACACACACCTTTTTAACTTCACACAATCATACCTTGTACCCATTCATAATGGACTATCAAAAATTTAGGATGGAACTTTCAACATTATTCACATCATAGACATAAAACGATACAGAAACCTCGTTGAGGACATACAATGGAAAATTGCACAAACCATTCCTAAATCTAATCCTTTTTTCCCACTCCTAACTCATGAAATATCAGAAATTCACAATATCCTTGAAACCATAGAACCCATAGAAAGAAAGAAAAGAGCCATTAATATGATAGGCACAGCCTGGAAATACATCGCGGGATCTCCGGATCATGACGATTTTGAGTTAATTACAAAAACTTTAGGCCAAACAGTTCAAAACAATAATCAACAAGTAATAATAAATGACATTTTTACAGAAAGGTTACAAAACCTAACCCAAATTACAAATCAAATAGAAAAAGCCATTAAAAAGATAACAACTATGTAAATGAAGCTGCACTCAGCATGCAAATAAAACTAAGATTTACAAAAGAAGAACTAACAAATATTAAATTTGGAATACAATGGGCTAAGTTAAATATTGTAAACACATTTTGTTAAATAAAAAGAAATGACAATTGCAGTAGAAAAAATTAAAAACGATAATATTATTGTAACATCAATAGAAGAAGCCCTAGAATTTGCAAAACTAAAAGTAATGTATAATCAAGAAAAACTTTTATATATTATTAAAATACCATTAACTAATAAAGAAAACTATCAAAATTTTATGATAAAACCTGTAAAAAGAATTAATAAAATCATAAATATTAAATTTAATGAAATTATTAAAAGTAATAATAGCATATATGGCGTAAAAAATAAATGTATAATGACAAAAAATTTAAAATTTTTTCAAAGGGTCCAATTAGAAGATATTTCCAACGATACTTGTATCCCACCGTTACTAAACGGAATGAATTCATCTTGTCAAATTACTCACGGGTATCATTTTCCTCAGATAGAAACTATTTCGCCGGGTATTATATTTCTTAATGATTTTAGTGGGACAGTAAATAATAAATCTTTAAATGGAACATTTTTAATAGAATTCCAAAATGTCACGCTGCGTATTAATGACAAATTTTACGAAAATTTAGAAGCTCCATTTTCAATAATTATTCCACCAGTAATACAGCAAACACCCGACGAAGATGAATTCATAAATCTTTTATCTTTGGAAATGTTAAACTATTTGCATATTAATAATACTAAATCCATCCATGAACTCAAGTCGGAATCAGTTGTTACTAAATTTACCTTTTTTTCTTTATTTTCGATTTTTGCTATATTTTTATTGATAATTGGGTTTTTAAAAAAGAAAAAACAAAAAATATTCGTTCATACAGTTACCCCTAGCCAAGAATTAATACAGGTCCCAGTCACTCGAAACACAGTGCAGGTACCAGGACCACAAAAGGTCGATGACTAACCTTATTTCTAACGATTGGGGACAATCGTTTTTAAAGGGGGAGGAGTTAACACACAATAAGTTGTTAATCCAATAAAGTATAGTTTCTTTTATTAATAATTATTCCAAAGCAATCAATTCTCATGAATCTGCACTGCAGACGTTTGTCTGCTCCAAATATTTTCCCAACATGCATTTCCGGTAGTTGACTTCGTCAACCCATGCAATGCTTTACGCGTGTAGACGAAATTAATAAGAATTGTTTTCGGTAACAGCAACTAAATTTTAAACAACAGAGTGGCATGATTTCATGGAGAATAATTTTGATAAATAGGCAAATTAATTTTAAAATTTAATTCTTACTCGAATATTGTAATGTAGTTTTTAAGACACTCTTTGATCAGCAGCCAACCAATAAAGTTGATTTTAATAAATAGAAAAATCGTGGTTTTAATAATAAAAGCGGCAGTAAGTTCAGTTTCGATAATTGCAACTTACAGGATCAAAAGTAGTCCGCGATCCTTTTTGATAAAGTGACGCGTAATAAAAGACAGCGGTAAGTGCAATTTCGATAATTGCAACTTACAGGATAACATTAAATCGCGAGCCCTTTTTGACAAAATGTCGCGTAAGGATCACGTTGATCCAAATTTTTTTTGATACCTTATCACGTAAGGATCTAACTTATACAAGTTAACGACGGAAACATAATCAGTTCAAACCAAACAACAACAAGTCAAACTAATCAAGTCTAATACACACGCGCAGCAAGAACTCCAAATGAAACTGTATCCGCACGCGCAACAAATGCATGAGTGAGTTGATGGTAGAAAATGCAGAATAAGCAGTTTATAAATTTAGATAGTTGTCTTTAGGAATAATAATTGTAAATTCATTGCAGTCAGTTTTGGGAATTAAGAAATAAGGGTTGTTTTGTTAACCATAGGTTAACAAACATAAAAAAATAAATATTTTTTTAGCTATTTTAAACTTTAAAAATCTTAATTGGCGCCCGAGCTGGGACCCTTTAAAAAGGTCCTTATTCGTAAAATAAAACCCTCGGGAATCGCGGATCGCGCCTTAGTAACCTCTTCAGAAAATAAGAGGTAAACCGAGGTCTTAAAGTATATCAGCGGTATATCAGTGTAAGAAACAGTTTAAAGTTAAAGCTTTAAGTGAACAGCAAAAAAAACATTAAAATAAAGGAAAGAGAAACGTACAGTGAAAATCTATATTTACAAAATAGCTAAAGAAAAATAAATAAATAAAGAAACACCAAACAAAAAAAAAATATATACAATAATTTATAACTGTCAGTGATAAACAAAATATAAAGTAAAGAAGAAAAAAAAAAAAAAAACAACCAAAAAAAAAAATAAAAATAAAAGAGAAGGAGATCAACTGAAGATATCCAGCTATGTTCCAGATATTAGCGTAAGGTCAAAATAATAAGTTATTAATTATTTTGCCTAAATTTAAAGAAATATAAAGAATTAAGATTGTATTATTTTTTTACCACACAATTTTTTTTTTGCTACACCTAAATATTTTTTGTCTTGATTTCTGGAACTTATTCCTTAAAATTGATATGTCAATTTATTACAATGACTGAAGAAACGCTCAATCAACTTACGGACAGACTAAATAAAACACTGACAATGGCCCAACCAACGGTACAAACAACAGGATCATCAACGGGTTTTACCACATTACAAATGGAACAGATATCTCTAATGATAAAAGATGCATTGTAGATATCGTCTGATCATCTAGCGGACGAGGGAGCGGATCACCCCATAGGGACAGTCACTGCGAGATTAGAAGAATTAGACAAGGTTCCCGACATAGTTAGGTCTTTGAGAGAGTTTTCTGGTAAGCCGAGAGAGTCTTGAAGCTCTATGATTCGGTAGAAGGAACTGGAAGATACTACGCAATTCGCACTAAAATCGTAGGTGATGCAGATACCGCCTTAGAGTCGCATCGGACACCACTAGATTGGTCACGCATTAAAAAGTGTCTTTCAATCCATTATTCGGACAAAAGGGACATTGGAACGCTAGAATACCAGATGATGACATTGTGTCAAGGTAATAGAAGTATAACAGAATTTTATCAATCTGTTTACCAGCACCTTTCTCTCTTACTTGACAAAGTCTCTTCTCCAGATCTGGAAGAAAGTAGCCTTCACGCCATGACAAACACGTACAGGGAAAAAGCATTAGATACGTTTGTAAGGAGTTTGAATGGAGATTTGCCGAAATTATTAAGCGTGCGCGAACCATCCTTGTCACACGCATTATATATTTGTCTAAAGTTGGACAATATGAAATTTAGGAGAAATTATGCCCATGGACAATCCATCAGAAATAATGTGCAAAAGGATAGGATCGGTACAGCGACTTTTAAAAATGAAAGAGTATTTTATTATGAACTTGCCTATGTTGGTGGAACACCGTCCTTGAGACCACCTCTTCCACCTTGACGTAATATCATCCCAAACTTTAACCGTAATCCAAAAATTATTCGATTTTTAATCCGACTTATAGTCGCAATCAGAATTTAAACCACAACCCAAACTTTCACTCTAGCGTTAATCCAAATTTCAATAGTAATATTAGCTTCAATCACAACCGTAACTTTCCTGAAAATTTTAGAAGGAATTCAGATTTCCCAAATAGTCTTCAAAATCAACGACCGGAGCCCATGGATATAGATAATTCAATCCAAACCCGCCAGGTCAATTACATGAACAGAGCACCTAACAATTTAGCAGTAAAAAGACCAGCAGAATCTTTTCAAGTTCCAGTGAGTAAATTTAAGCGGAATTTCCATATAAATACTGACTGTATGCCGAAGGAAACGTTTTATGATTACTATCGGCCGGAAGATGGTAATGTGAGCCATCATAACCAAAACGTGAATTTTGAAAATGATGATGATTATTTTCAACAAATTCCTGGGGAAGTAGCAACGCTCGAAAAGAAAGAAGAAGAAACTGATGATGTCCAGCTTGCTGTTAATTTTTTAGATTAAACTGTTCCTCATTACCATACTTCGAAGCAAAAATGGGGAACGACAGAACGTAAATAAATGTAATGTTGTGGCTGATGCACTTTCTAGACCCCCTGGAACGAAAATTAACTCTTTAACGGGAACAGCGCATAGTAGCGACAGTTCACTAGAAAAACTTATTCCTAGTGTTGAAGTGCCGATAAATGCATTTAAAAATCAAAATTTTGTTGCAATCAATTACAACTTTCAAATAATTTTCCAGGCTATCATAGACATTCAATATCGGAACTAGAATATGGTACTGAAAGACTTATTTCAATTTTAAGCAGATACCTTAACCAAACGGTCATAAATTGCATTAAAACTTTAAAATTAGTTTTACTCAAAATTTTGTCGAAGATATTCTGTCGGAATCTGATCAAGAAACGATTATCATAAAAACTCATAAACGTGCGCATAGAAATGCTGTAGAAAATAAGATGCAAATATTGGAAAAAGCATATTTTCCTAGTATGTTCTGTAAAATTAAAAGAACATTAAAAATGTGCTCCACATGCAAGATAAATAAATCGACAGACATCCAAGTCAACCAAGACTGAATGCCACACCAATACCAAACTACCCATGTCAGGTTATTCATATTGATATTTTCTCAACCGATAGAAAATTAGTTTTGACGGCCATAGATAAGTTATCGAAATACGCCCAAACCAAGGAGTTCCCAAAACGGATGTCATGGACAACGAAAAATCATTGAACTCTGCAACCATACTTTTTATGATGAAAGATGAATTGGGAATAGAGGTGTTTATAACGCTACCATACAAAAGTGAAGCCTTGGCCATTGCCTTCAAAGATTTCACTCAACATTGGTCGAAATTTCGAGATGTCTCAAGGAGGAAGGTACTTGTAGAAATTTTGAGGAGCTTTTGGAACGATCCGTAAACGAATATAACCACTCAATACATTCTACAATCGGTAAGAAGCCAGAAGATATTTTTTCGGGAGGACTGTGGATTTTTCCGCAGAAGCTATGAAAGAACAAGGGAAAATAATATCAAGATGCTGAAAAGGAAACAGGAAAAGGATTTGAACTATCACAACAAAGATAAAGACGAAGTCAAATAATACATACCCGGACAGGAGATTTTTGTCAGAATTAACAAACGACTTGGAACAAAATTATCCGAAAAATTCAAACGAGAACTAGTAAAGGAAAACATACATTCAACCAAAAGTGGGAGCGTCGTTCATAAAAAACGTATAAGTAACTAAATTTTACTACAGTTACTTACAGATTATTTCTGCTGCTTCGTTACTCTGTAGGAGAGTTCCAGATAATGGATTACTCTAACTCTAGACTAGTAGTGATCAATACGGGATCCGCGAAAATTCAGAACGGCGTGTTCAAACTTGTCCATACAATTGACTTGAGGCAGTATGAAAACTTGATAGAAACATTAGAAAATGGAATTGACATACGTGACAGCAACAATAGCTTGCTATTACCTTACCTATCCTATTCCATATCCGAAATAAAATCCTGTCTATCCAGACCTTAATCCAAGACATTGATAAAAAGGTCTCTGGATTTTATTGGTAGCGCCTGGAAATGGTTAGCCGGTAGTCCGGACCACCATGATTTTAAAATAATAAAAAATAAAATAAATAACGTCCTAGTTAACAATAACAACCAAATTGTAATTAATCAATTAACAATTGATAAAGTAAATCAAATTTCAAAGATTACCAATAATATTTCTAAATTAATAGAAAGTAAAGATATGGAAGAAAAATTGTTAGATTTTTAGTATAAGCTGGAAATTGTTAAAGAAGAACTGTCTAATATAGAATATGCTATTCATTGGGCCAAATCAAACATTGTAAATTCATTTATTTTTTCTAATACAGAGGTTACCACTTTAAGAGATATTTTTATAATGATAACATACCATTTGCTAATATGGATGAGTTATTAAATTTTTCAAAAGTCAAAGTCGCTTCAAATAATAATGAAATATTTTATATTGTTAATATTCCTACAACTAACAATGAAAATTGTGACAATTTGCTAGTTAAACCTGTAAGGAAAAATAATAAAATAGTTAAGGCAATATTTAAAAATGTTTTATGATGTAACGACAAGATATTTGGTATTAAGAATGACTGCAAGAATTATAATACGATAAGAATTTGTGAAATTTATAATATCCTAGACATAAGTAAATCTGAATGTGTTCCAAATCTGCTAAGGAGTAAACCATCCCGTTGCACAACAACCAACGATGAACATGTGGCGCTAGTTGAAGAAATTGACGATAGCATGATATTACTGAACGAGTACAAAGGGCATATAGAAATCGACAATTCAACAATAAATATAGATGGCACCTTCATAATTCATCACCTGAATTCTACAGTTCGAGTTGGAAACCAAACATATTTAACAACTCAGGTCTCTATTACCAAACCTCTGCCTGCCCTACTGCAGCCAAGTAGTTCTAGTTTTCAAGAACTAGTGATAACTTTGGAAAGAATGGAAGCAGTAAATGTTAACAATACCCACATAATCGATAGAATAAAAATCGAAAATAAAATAAATCTTACAATCAACATTGGATTGCTAATGATCTTTATAAATTTGGTAAACATTATCCACTTAACAAGGAGTTAACGACGGAAACATACTCAGTTCAAACCAAACAACAACAAGTCAAACTAACAAACGTGTCAATGCTGAACCTGCCGATTTAGCAAGATTACGTTCCCAGGTGATATCTAATCCACTCGCGCAGCAAGAACTCCAAATGAAACTGTATCCACACGCGCAATACAGTTGTCTTAAGGAATAATAATTGTAAATTAATTGTAGTCAGTTTTGGGAATTAATAAAGAAAGGTTGTGTTGTTAACTATAGGTTAACAGACATAAAAAATATTTTTTTAACTATTTTAAACTTTAAAAATCTTAATTTATATGCTTACATCCAAACATATACATACTTGTATCCACGCATAACTTTACCTGCATCCAAGCATATACATATAGTTGCATCTAAGCTTATATTTATTTGAAGTACCCAAACATATTATATGTTTGAGACTGTAGCAAATATATATGTGTTTGCTGCAAAATATGTTTGGAGACATATGTTCGAGTGGCAATGTTTTCCCTCCGTATGGGTTCCTCAACAGATACCAACCCTCATGTCAGAAAATGTCAAATAAAAATCAACAATTTTGTATAGGCCCCACGTTGCTGCACCCTTGATATTCGTTTTTTTACAGATTTTATTCTCAATTTCCAAAGGAATGTGTTGCACAAACAAATTTGGGGTTCAAGTTGCAAAGAAATTTGTCATATGAAATTTTTCAATATTGATCCATGTTATGATATAATTTTCATATAGCTGGGACGGATGATTTCTGGTGCTTGGAAGGTCTCAACCGCATTTTCCAGACAAAATTATAATTTAACAAGACTACCAATTTCACACATTAATCTTTATTTAAGGATTTTGACGTTTTTTCTTGGTGATTATTCTTGTTCGTTACTTGTTGTTCTTGCTTCAAAGTTTTGGTTTATACCATGGTATAATTTTCTCTCACCCGTTAAAAAATATGTTCTAATATAAAAAATATGTTTGAACCCAAACAATTAAAATTTAAATATGTTACAAAATGTTGCAAACACATAGATACTTCGATCCAAGCATAATATTTTTGCATCCAAATATATATTTGTTTGCAAGCAGCCCCAAATATATACATACTTGGATCCAAACATATTTCGAACGTGTATTTTTCTGCGGACAGGGTAAAATTAAAAAAAAAACTAACAGAATGCATCCGGAGAAGTTCCGTACCTCAAAGAAAAACGCCAATGCAGCTAGTCCGTCATCAGTGCGCGATGCCTCATCAAAATCTCTATTTTTTTTGTTTCGAAACAGGATATGCATCTCCATTTGCCTCATGGTTTTGTCATTAACTCCTGTGGTCGTGCCCCATTCCAAACGAATTTGCTCCAATTCGTATTTTTCATTTTTTTTAAGAGGGTCATCCGATATTGACGGTCTAACGGGACCTCCCGATATTCGGTATTTTGATGATTTTTACCACATTTTTTCACGGATTTGTCTGAAAATTGGTATTTGTAGGTCATAATGGGTCCTAGTTCGTGCGCCGAAACATTGTATGTATAGATCCACGTTTTGGTATAGGCTCCATATAACGTTATCTTCCGATATTCGGTATTATGATGGTTTTTGTCACATTTTATCACGGATTTGTCTAAAAATTGGAATTTGTTGGTCGTAATGAGTTCTAGCTCTGTTGGCGAAATATTGTATGTATATGTCCACGCGTTTGTATAGCCCTATATAGCGGAACCTCCCGATATTCGGTATTTTGATGATTTTTGCCAAATTTTCCCACGAATATGTCTAAAAATTGGTATTTGTACTCCTTTCGCTTTTATATGCATTCAAAATTTTATATATGAATATTTCTTCGTTAAAAAATATAAATAAAACAAATTCATAAAATTTGAAACCGTTATTATTATAACGCCTGAACATTCCACGAACAGCTGACCATGAGAAAAGTAGGAACATGTTAAATTTAGTCCGCATACACGAAGGGATTGTCCTTCGGATTTATTAACTTCATAGCAATATATATATATATATATATATATATATATATATATATATATATATATATATATATATATATATATATATATATATATATATATATATATATATATATATATATATATATATATATATATATATATATATATATATATATATATATATATATATATATATAGCTATTTCAGAAAGCTATTTCAGAAAGTGTGCTATGAAAGCGCTCGACTTGTCCATTTGATGTGCTATGAAGGGGAGCAGCGTTTTCCACTTTAACATTAAATTGATCCCGTAACAGGGACATAATAGTCTCAGATTTTAGTGAAGGTTCGTTGTCATAGTAAATATTTTCCGTGTGTGGAAAAAGATTCATTAGTTGTATAATCGGGCCTTTTAAATCTATTATTGTATAAGATGGAATATGTTGAACAACCGCAAACTTTGAAAATTTATCGATGCATGTTAGAAAAAATTTTTTATCCTTTGAAAATACATCGATATGAAGCATTTCGCCTACGTAAAATGGTGTTGGGGTTACCCCAAGCTCATGTTTCATAGGGTGTCTGTCGTATTTAGCCCTCGAACAGATTTTACAATCTGCAGCAATTTCATTTGCCAACTTTGCCATTTTTGGAAAATAATAATCAGAAAGTATCTGCTTAACATTTTCCTGAGCTGCCCTATGGGCACTGTTATGTTCGATGGCAATAATTTCCCTCTGTTCATTTTTATCAAAAATGTCCTGGACAAAATTTTTGCAGTGCCAAAATTTAGTAGCGGAAAGTATCTAACCAATTCATGCTGAATACAGGCTAAAGTTGGCAGATCGCAATGTATTGCGTTTACGACATTTGGATTGATCACTGATTTTACTTCGTTTAGCAATGTTTCCCTGCTTGTGAAGTCAATCATATGTCGAGTCTTCTCAGTAAAGACAATAAAATTTCTTTTATGTTGGAAATTTGCCTCCCGGAGGACAATTTGGTTCCTAAAGCAATTGACCGGTTTTTCTGTAGACTCAATGGTATAGGTCAAAGATATTTCGCTGTGTACCGTTGCGAGATCTGAGTGATTATCCTCTTCCAAAGTATTCAAAGATTGAGGCTCGAAATGTTTCTCGGTGCGCATAGATTCTACATTCAGAGTATGGATGTTCTGTCGTGAAAGGGCGTCCGCCACATAATTCTCCTTTGCAGGTTTATAAATAATTTTGGCATTACGTTCGTCAACAAATGCTGCCCACCGTTTTATCTTGGCATTCGGTTTTCTATCAGAGACTGAAAATGTAAGTGGTTGGTGGTCTGTGTAAATATTTAAATATCTTACTCCATATAAAAAGTTCCTCAATTTTTGAAGAGCCCAAACAAAAAGTCTTAAAGTCGGGCGGGGCCGACTTTATGATACCCTACACCACTTTGCTAATTTAGTAGAGCTGCGCATAACAATTAAAAGTTTTTATGGGAGAATAAAATCATACATGCTATGATTACAATTATAATTTAAAGTTCATAGGACTAAATATGCCGAAGCATTTGTATCTTTTAAATTCGGACTTGTATTGCCCATTTGGTGCACAATTAATTTGAAATCGGATAAAAATATATATGGGATACATCTAAATCGGAACCGATCTTGATAAAATTTGGCAAAGATATTTCTGGGCTTTATTTGATATATTTCCCTGAATATCGTTGTTACGGAGTGCATATTACGGCTGTGGGTAACAAATATGACAAATCTAATGAACAGTATATATTGAAGCTAAATTTGACATACTAGCTTCTAGACTCAATTCGGTTGTAAGTGCCAAATTTCATCCAATTTGGGCAAATATTAGACGTTTGGTGCACAATAAAATGTAAATCGGACGAAGTTATATATGGGAGCTATATCCAAATCTGAACCGATCTCGATAAAATTTAGCAAATGTATTTCTGAGCTGTATTTGATATATTTCCCTAAATGTTGTTGTTGCAGAGTTCATATTACGGCTGCGGAGGACAAAATAACAAATCGGGTGAACAATATATATGGGAGCTATAGCTATATCTGAACCGATTTCGACCAAATTTGGCATACTTATTTTCAGGTCTGATTTGGTAGTATATGCAAAATTCCATACAATTCAGTCTGATATTACACGTTTGGTGCACAATAAAAGGCAAATCGGACGAAGATATATATGGGAGCTATATCTACATTTTGACCGATTATCTCTAATTTCAACAGGGTTCGTCCTTGGGCCAAACAAATGATCTGTGCAAAATTCCATCTGAATCGAACAATAAATGCGACCTGTACTTTGTTTACAAAAACACATGGACAGACGCATGGTACAATGAAGAGAAGGTAGGTCAACTTTGGTATAATTAGAATTGAATCAACAGCCAAACCATTCGGTTGGTTTTCTTTTCTCATTTACACTGCCATATATATATATATATATATAATAAAATAAATCCAAATATGGGAGCTATATCCAAATCTTCACCGATTTCAATAAATTCTGGCAAATTTATTTTTGTACCAAATTTAGTCACTCTAGCCGAATTCCATTGGAATCGGGCATACGTATCGTGTTTGGTGAATCAAATATGTGAAATCGAAAATCTGACCATATTTAAATATAATTTGATAAATAGTTCGTTAGACCAAATTCAATCACATGTTCTGAATTTCATAAACATTTGACATACACGGCGTGTTGAAATCGGCCGAAAATGTATATGGGAGCTATATATAAATCCCAACCGATGTCAATATAATTTGGCAAATATTTTTTTTGGATAAAATCCATCACACGTTTCAAATTTTATAGAAGTTGGGAATATATTGCGTGTTTAGTGCATCAAATGCTTGAAATCGCCCGAAAATATATATGGCAGTGTAAATGAGAAAAGAAAACCAACCGAATGGTTTGGCTGTTGATTCAATTCTAATTATACCAAAGTTGACCTACCTTCTCTTCATTGTACCATGCGTCTGTCCATGTGTTTTTGTAAACAAAGTACAGGTCGCATTTATTGTTCGATTCAGATGGAATTTTGCACAGATCATTTGTTTGGCCCAAGGACGAACCCTGTTGAAATTAGAGATAATCGGTCAAAATGTAGATATAGCTCCCATATATATCTTCGTCCGATTTGCCTTTTATTGTGCACCAAACGTGTAATATCAGACTGAATTGTATGGAATTTTGCATATACTACCAAATCAGACCTGAAAATAAGTATGCCAAATTTGGTCGAAATCGGTTCAGATATAGCTATAGCTCCCATATATATTGTTCACCCGATTTGTTATTTTTGTCCTCCGCAGCCGTAATATGAACTCTGCAACAACAACATTTAGGGAAATATATCAAATACAGCTCAGAAATACATTTGCTAAATTTTATCGAGATCGGTTCAGATTGGATATAGCTCCCATATATAACTTCGTCCGATTTACATTTTATTGTGCACCAAACGTCTAATATTTGCCCAAATTGGATGAAATTTGGCACTTACAACCGAATTGAGTCTAGAAGCTAGTATGTCAAATTTAGCTTCAATATATACTGTTCATTAGATTTGTCATATTTGTTACCCACAGCCGTAATATGCACTCCGTAACAACGATATTCAGGGAAATATATCAAATAAAGCCCAGAAATATCTTTGCCAAATTTTATCAAGATCGGTTCCGATTTAGATGTATCCCATATATATTTTTATCCGATTTCAAATTAATTGTGCACCAAATGGGCAATACAAGTCCGAATTTAAAAGATACAAATGCTTCGGCATATTTAGTCCTATGAACTTTAAATTATAATTGTAATCATAGCATGTATGATTTTATTCTCCCATAAAAACTTTTAATTGTTATGCGCAGCTCTACTAAATTAGCAAAGTGGTGTAGGGTATCATAAAGTCGGCCCCGCCCGACTTTAAGACTTTTTGTTTGGGCTCTTCAAAAATTGAGGAACTTTTTATATGGAGTAAGATATTTAAATATTTACACAGACCACCAACCACTTACATTTTCAGTCTCTGATAGAAAACCGAATGCCAAGATAAAACGGTGGGCAGCATTTGTTGACGAACGTAATGCCAAAATTATTTATAAACCTGCAAAGGAGAATTATGTGGCGGACGCCCTTTCACGACAGAACATCCATACTCTGAATGTAGAATCTATGCGCACCGAGAAACATTTCGAGCCTCAATCTTTGAATACTTTGGAAGAGGATAATCACTCAGATCTCGCAACGGTACACAGCGAAATATCTTTGACCTATACCATTGAGTCTACAGAAAAACCGGTCAATTGCTTTAGGAACCAAATTGTCCTCCGGGAGGCAAATTTCCAACATAAAAGAAATTTTATTGTCTTTACTGAGAAGACTCGACATATGATTGACTTCACAAGCAGGGAAACATTGCTAAACGAAGTAAAATCAGTGATCAATCCAAATGTCGTAAATGCAATACATTGCGATCTGCCAACTTTAGCCTGTATTCAGCATGAATTGGTTAGATACTTTCCGCTACTAAATTTTGGCACTGCAAAAATTTTGTCCAGGACATTTTTGATAAAAATGAACAGAGGGAAATTATTGCCATCGAACATAACAGTGCCCATAGGGCAGCTCAGGAAAATGTTAAGCAGATACTTTCTGATTATTATTTTCCAAAAATGGCAAAGTTGGCAAATGAAATTGCTGCAGATTGTAAAATCTGTTCGAGGGCTAAATACGACAGACACCCTATGAAACATGAGCTTGGGGTAACCCCAACACCATTTTACGTAGGCGAAATGCTTCATATCGATGTATTTTCAAAGGATAAAAATTTTTCTAACATGCATCGATAAATTTTCAAAGTTTGCGGTTGTTCAACATATTCCATCTTATACAATAATAGATTTAAAAGGCCCGATTATACAACTAATGAATCTTTTTCCACACACGGAAAATATTTACTATGACAACGAACCTTCACTAAAATCTGAGACTATTATGTCCCTGTTACGGGATCAATTTAATGTTAAAGTGGAAAACGCTGCTCCCCTTCATAGCACATCAAATGGACAAGTCGAGCGCTTTCATAGCACACTTTCTGAA